>NW_022603461.1:0-34350 GCF_008692095.1 Etheostoma spectabile
CTAAAACTAAAAACCCGTCTTCTCCACACACTAGAGCTGCCAAGATGATCGCTGAATCCATTAGTTGTTGACTTTTTAATCAATCGCCAACTATTTTTGATAAGCCATTAGTCAGTTTGAGTCATTTTTTTAAGACAAAAGTAAAACTTCTTTGTTTCCACCTTGTTTAAATGTGAATATGTTTTTAATTTCTTCTCTCCTCATTAACAGGAAACTGAATATCTTTGATTGTGGGACAAAGCAATTAATCATTTGAATGAATCTATTACTTAGGAAGAGTTAAGAAGTTAAAGAGCTTCAGCAGTCTTTAGACCTGCAGAGATTGTAGGTTATTTTTAGTCCTTTTTTCCTTCTTCTGTGGTGCGGCTTATACCTCATTCCTGACAAAACACGTGTGTCCAATCCATGTTGAAATAATGGTAAATCGCAGTGCTGTAACAGGTCTATTAGTCTATTCTTAATGTGTTGATGGACAGAAAATAAATCGACACATCTTTAATAGTTGATTCAGCAGTTTTAAAGGAATTCATCAAATAAAAATGGCACTAAGCTTCAGTATCTTCACTGTGAGGATTTGCAGGTTTTCTATATCATTTTAAACTGTTACACCCTTACTCTTGGTCTGTAAAATGGCACTAAATAGAGAAAAGTGACCAATTCAAATTGCCATGTTCCGTCACCTTTTTTAGCGGCTGCAACCAGCAAATGTTTGGCTCTTTTTCTTATAAAATGACCTCAATGAACGTGAGGCCTCCAATAGCGTATACATTACATTCATACCATAGGCACACAGACGTAGACTTTACATCCATGCCACATACTACAAAAATTAAGAACTATATCAATAGTGTGCCCTTAAAGTTTGATTGCAGATCAAAAATGCAGAAAGGTACAGTGGTATCACAGTGCATGAGACTGTCAGTGCAACTATATCTAGTCAAGTACAACAGGCAACACAATATCAAATATATATAATAAGCATTACTCAACTATACATAGACACTAGTAAAAGACGCGTGCTGTATTGACCATACACGCAAGCTAGCAAATGGGCAGGTGGCTAATCTATAGTCGGTAAGGGAGTCAAAGCGCGCAATCAGTCCAGCCAGGGTAGTTTACGTATAAAGGAACCCAGATGAAGGCATGGTACAGAGGCATGTGCAGTGTGCAGAGCAGACTGTAGTCACTCCACTCCTCTCCTTCTGTGGAGACATGAAGAGCTTAATGCCCTGGGGACACAGGAGCTACGCAGCCTGTCTGTTTTGCAAGACAGAGACAGGAGCCTACTACTGACCATGCTCTTCTGCAGGGGGGGGGGGGGGGGGGGGGCAGTCATTGTCCATTATTAGAGAGCAGTCTGCTCAGGGTCCTCGGATCTGCAACTGATGTCAGTGGCTCCAGCTCCATGCCACCACGGCCCAGCTGCTCCCACCAGCCTGTCCAGTCGTCCAGCATATCCCTCTTCCTAGTGCAGCCTGCCCAATATACCACAGCACGGAAGAGGACACTGGCCATGACAGGCTGGTAGAACGTAAGCAGGAGTTGGCTGCAGACATTGAAGGACCCCAGCCTCCTTAGGAAATAGAGGCTGCTCTGCCCTTTCTTGTAAAGTGCATCAGTATTGCAGACCAGTCCATTTATTGTCAAGATGTAACCCCAGTACTTGGATGTACTGACAGTCTCCACATTCACCTCGTCAATGGTGACAGGCAGCAAGGGGGTAGCAGCCTCCTGAAGTCCACCCCAAATAAAGTAATGATTACCCAGGGAATATAACCCTAACGCTGCAGACCCCTGCAATCTAGACTGATTGTAAGAAAAGGAAAGCCATACGGTACTGCCGTTGGCTTTTAGTATTTGAGGGCATTTAGTGAAGGTGTTCTTTGGTTAGGGGTTCTGCTATTAAAAGTGCTCCAGGACACGCTTTAAGGATTGCTTCACATTTTCCCCAAATGAACATTGTAACAGGGTTTTCCTTTGCTGTTATCACTCCTCCTGTTCATACTCGGCTATAATTAGAGATGCCTTTCCAATAGGCTTTGTTAACTTAAGATACACTTTTAAAGAGAGCTGTGCATATTGGGAAGAGATTTTTAATGACCAGTATGAGCAGGAGGAATGTTTACAGCAACACACGTCATCAGTTTGACACAAAGCGCTTAGTGATTTCATTGCACGTCATTGATTAGTCACTGATGATGCTTCCTGCTAAGGCTGCTCAATAAAAAAATAAAAATAATAATAAAAAATAAAAAAACCTAATCACAAATATTTTAGTCAATATTGAAATCAGGATTGACTTTTGGAAAGATGTTGCATTTATTGAACTTAAAAAACAGTGAAACAAATTAGAGATGGTCCAATACCATTTTTTGCTTTCCGACACCGACTCTGATACCTGAAGTTGCGTATCTGCCGATACCGAGTACTGAGCCGATACCAGTGTGTCATATATTTTATTAGGGTTTAACAGCTGTATACTACTATTCCTGTATGGATGTGATATGATGTCTAACAGCTGTATACTACTGTCCCTGTATGGATGTGATATGATGTCTAACAGCTGTATACTACTGTCCCTGTATGGATGTGATATGATGTCAAACAGCTGTGTACTACTGTCCCTGTATGGATGTGATATGATGTCTAACAGCTGTATACTACTATCCCTGTATGGATGTGATATGATGTCAAACAGCTGTATACTACTATCCCTGTATGGATGTGAAATGATATCTAACAGCTGTATACTACTATCCCTGTATGGATGTGATATGATGTCTAACAGCTGTATACTACTATCCCTGTATGGATGTGATATGATGTCAAACAGCTGTATACTACTATCCCTGTATGGATGTGATATGATGTCTAACAGCTGTATACTACTATCCCTGTATGGATGTGATATGGAGTCAAACAGCTGTATACTACTGTCCCTGTATGGATGTGATATGATGTCAAACAGCTGTGTACTACTGTCCCTGTATGGATGTGATATGATGTCTAACAGCTGTATACTACTATCCCTGTATGGATGTGATATGATGTCTAACAGCTGTATACTACTATCCCTGTATGGATGTGATATGATGTCTAACAGCTGTATACTACTATCCCTGTATGGATGTGATATGTCAAACAGCTGTATACTACTATCCCTGTATGGATGTGATATGTCTAACAGCTGTATACTACTATCCCTGTATGGATGTGATATGTCTAACAGCTGTATACTACTATCCCTGTATGGATGTGATATGTCAAACAGCTGTATACTACTATCCCTGTATGGATGTGATATGTCTAACAGCTGTATACTACTATCCCTGTATGGATGTGATATGATGTCTAACAGCTGTATACTACTATCCCTGTATGGATGTGATATGTCTAACAGCTGTATACTACTATCCCTGTAGGATGTGATATGATGTCAAACAGCTGTTATACTACTATCCCTGTATGGATGTGATATGATGTCTACAGCTGTATACTACTATCCCTGTATGAATGTGATATGTTGTCAAACAGCTGTATACTACTATCCTGTATGGATGTGATATTGTCAAACAGCTGTACTACTATCCCTGTATGGATGTGATATGTCAAACAGCTGTATACTACTGTCCCTGGATGGATGTGATATGTCAAACAGCTGTATACTACTATCCCTGTATGGATGTGATATGTCAAACAGCTGTATACTACTATCCCTGTATGGATGTGATATGATGTCAAACAGCTGTATACTACTGTCCCTGTATGGATGTGATATGATGTCTAACAGCTGTATACTACTATCCCTGTATGGATGTGATATGATGTCAAACAGCTGTGTACTACTATCCCTGTATGAATGTGATATGATGTCAAACAGCTGTATAGTACTATCCCTGTATGGATGTGATATGATGTCAAACAGCTGTATACTACTATCCCTGTATGGATGTGATATGATGTCAAACAGCTGTATACTACTACCCCTGTATGGATGTGATATGATGTCAAACAGCTGTATACTACTGTCCCTGGATGGATGTGATATGATGTCAAACAGCTGTATACTACTGTCCCTGGATGGATGTGATATGATGTCAAACAGCTGTGTACTACTATCCCTGTATGGATGTGATATGTCTAACAGCTGTATACTACTATCCCTGTATGGATGTGATATGATGTCAAACAGCTGTATACTACTATCCCTGTATGGATGTGATATGATGTCAAACAGCTGTATACTACTATCCCTGTATGGATGTGATATGATGTCAAACAGCTGTATACTACTATCCCTGTATGAATGTGATATGATGTCAAACAGCTGTATACTACTATCCCTGTATGGATGTGATATGATGTCTAACAGCTGTATACTACTATCCCTGTATGAATGTGATATGTTGTCAAACAGCTGTATACTACTATCCCTGTATGGATGTGATATGTCAAACAGCTGTATACTACTATCCCTGTATGGATGTGATATGTCAAACAGCTGTATACTACTGTCCCTGGATGGATGTGATATGTCAAACAGCTGTATACTACTATCCCTGTATGGATGTGATATGTCAAACAGCTGTATACTACTATCCCTGTATGGATGTGATATGATGTCAAACAGCTGTATACTACTGTCCCTGTATGGATGTGATATGATGTCAAACAGCTGTATACTACTGTCCCTGTATGGATGTGATATGATGTCAAACAGCTGTATACTACTATCCCTGTATGGATGTGATATGATGTCTAACAGCTGTATACTACTATCCCTGTATGGATGTGATATGATGTCAAACAGCTGTATACTACTGTCCCTGTATGGATGTGATATGATGTCTAACAGCTGTATACTACTATCCCTGTATGGATGTGATATGATGTCAAACAGCTGTATACTACTATCCCTGTATGGATGTGATATGATGTCAAACAGCTGTATACTACTGTCCCTGTATGGATGTGATATGATGTCTAACAGCTGTATACTACTATCCCTGTATGGATGTGATATGATGTCTAACAGCTGTGTACTACTATCCCTGTATGAATGTGATATGATGTCTAACAGCTGTGTACTACTATCCCTGTATGAATGTGATATGATGTCAAACAGCTGTATACTACTGTCCCTGTATGAATGTGATATGATGTCTAACAGCTGTGTACTACTATCCCTGTATGAATGTGATATGATGTCAAACAGCTGTATAGTACTATCCCTGTATGAATGTGATATGATGTCAAACAGCTGTATACTACTATCCCTGGATGGATGTGATATGTCAAACAGCTGTATACAACTATCCCTGTATGGATGTGATATGATGTCAAACAGCTGTGTACTACTATCCCTGTATGAATGTGATATGATGTCTAACAGCTGTGTACTACTATCCCTGTATGGATGTGATATAATGTCTAACAGCTGTGTACTACTATCCCTGTATGAATGTGATATGATGTCAAACAGCTGTATACTACTGTCCCTGTATGAATGTGATATGATTTCTATCTTTATTGTCGGTATGGCTCAGGTTAAACTCTTTGAAACATGAACAAACAGACAACGAATTCCACAGAACTTTCTTTATCATCCAGTTGGATCGATATCGGAACATCTCTAAAACAAATCAACAGTGAAACACCTGGGCGCCTTGGTAGCTCACCTGGTAGAACGCGCGCCCATTAACGGAGCTCAGGCGTTAACAGCGGCCGCAGGTTCGGTTCTGACCTGTAACCCTTTGCTGCATGTCATTCCCGTTCTCTCTTTCCCCTTTGCTGTCTACGCTGTCCTGTCAGAAACAAAGGCCTGAAAATACCAACATAACAATCTCTAAAAAGCCCAGTGGAAACACCTTGAACTGTGAAATGTAATACGTTTCCCAACTCCCCTTCAGAACACAAGATCAAATAAGAGTTTACTTGCAAAAATAATTGTTTTTCCAAATTACATTGTTTTTGTGATCGTTAGGAGCCAACACCGTGACCAAAATTCAATCATTTTGCACAGCCCCACTTCCTACAGTGTTTGCTCCCATTAGGGGCTTGCAGGAGTCTTATGGTTTGTCTCAGTGAGATATCATTCAGACTTTTAGTACCTGCGACACCTCGTTACCTAAACACGACAGCGAAAGTGACTAGGGCCTCCGTAGCTCTGCCATCTGCTGTGTTGTTGGCTCCGGTAGCCGGGAGCAAAGTTTACCCAGGACGACTGCATGTGTTAATGATTGACAGCAGCCTGGCGCCTTGCAGGGACACTTGTTTGAGACCTGAGAACATGGAGACAGGGACACGGGCAGTTTGTATCTGAGTTTTTCCGTGACACAGATCCTGCCCCGTTACCTGTACTGGGCCAGCACATGCAGGCTATGAACAGTATGTGCATGCGTAGCACTGTGCTCGGAATACTGGGCCTTTTTGTTGCCTTTATTGAGCGCCCAGCTGTCAGTTGTGTTGAGAACATTCCATTCAATGTTTTCACAGTGTCAAAATTTGACTGCAATACAATAACAAGTCTAGTATCATATCTGAAATCTACTGCAGTGCATTTTCAAACAAGGAAATAGCATCAAGCTGTGCTACAGCACGTACTAGGGGTGTGACAGTACATCGGTCCAGTCGTCTTCTTTAAGACTTTATTTTGAAATTTCCACTTCATATTTAAATAGTGTGTTGTTTAATTAAATGGATGGAAGAGCTTAGTAATGACATATTCAAATCATGTTTAGTTGCTTTTTTGTAGAAGAGAATAAATCTGATAAATGAATGTATTAAATAGGCTTATCTATCATCTTGTAACAGTTGCATGGGATCGAAACGCATTCATACCGTCTTTGTGATATCAGTAATGTATTGTTGGCGAAAGAATCAATGTAATATTGTATTGTGATGAAAGGTGTGGTTTACAACCCTAGCACATACCTGGCATCATGTCATTGGATTTTATTGGTGGCTGTCAATCAACAGCTAATTGCTGGCCACAGTTCTGATAATCGGTTAAACTCAGTAACCCGGGATTTTGCAGCTCCAGCCCGACTTCATGTGGAGAGACCAGTAGCTTATGGTGGCTAATGTTAGCAAGCTTGAGCTAGATATTTGTAACTGCCATTGTTGAGTCAGTTTGGTGACTTAATATCATTGTAAACGGAAAGTCTTTGGGTTTTTAAACTGACACAAGTTCTTGGAATGTGTCACGTTGGGCATTTTTGCTATGATAGGTATTCATTTAATGCGACGCTCATGGTAAGGATAGTAAAACATGAACGTAACCGCAGCCAGTGAGTTCACTTGCACTAGGTTTGGTAGACTGTGAACCCAGGTCAACGTGTGTTTGACTGTTTGTCTGACTTGGTTGCCATGCCACTTTCCTCTCTCTCTTTCATTCATCTGTTCCAGTCTGCGTGTTTACATCCTCAAAGTGACATTGTAATGGAAGTGTGGCTTGTTGAATATATTTGACAATCGCAATCCAACTCCCTCCACATCTGTAAGGGTTCGCTTTTGTTTGTTTGTTCTCTCTTTCCACCAAACACCAGGTAGATTGATTAAATGGGATCTAAATGAAAATCCATCCATAAAGTATTTCCATGAAAAAGCCTAGATTTTTTTTTTTTTTAAATTGGTCAATATAACAGCAGATAACATGTCTCCACTTGCAGCAGGAGTCCCATTAACTCTTGTGTTATGTTGTGTGTCTGGCACTGAACACTGCTCAACTACAACACCCATGTGTGTCTACATGCATGCTAGTTGACCAGATGGTCATGTGCCAGCTCCTGGTGGAGATCTGTACGGACAGCTGATGACGGCCATGTTGCTGGGTCACGTCTGTCTACCGTTTTTTTTTAAGACTAAGTGGAACAGATGTTATGACAGTCAACCATTATCATCTCTTCTCACTGTAATCCTTTATGTAATGTTTAACCCCAGTGGCTTACAGCGAGCAGTGTCTGCTGGGAAACTGTTCTTCCCACAGGAAACCCAACGCCCAGTTTCTGTTTGGATGGAGATGCAGATGTATGACTTTTTAGTTTGCTAAAGTTGGTTGCTGGCTGAAAGTTAAAAATTCTCAGGTTCCATAACACCCCTTCACCCCAAAAATGAAAAAAAGGCCCATATTCTCATTTAAAGAGCTAGTTTTAGTTGTTGGGAGAGTAACCCTGGTTGAATCCATGACTTACTTGTATATAGTCAAATCTACCAACGGCTTTTAAAGGAAAGTGGCAAAACGTTTAAAACATTTCCATATTTGCGAGGGTGTCCTTAATCTCTGACTACTCCAGGGACCAACAATAGAAGACTGGTTGGTTGTTGTGGGCGGCCAAAGCAGGGAGCGGCTGAAAAAAAACAGCAACTTTCTCTGGGTAAATAAGGTTAATTAGAAGCCACCTGCAGCGAGTAGAGTAAAGGTCACACCACATTCCTTTATCGATAGCCCTGCACATCTTCCTGAAGGTTTTACTGATCTCCAGTCGGCTGGTTATACCTTTTTACGATGGCTGAACCCTGAGTGTGTGTACATACATTACACCGTCCGACCTTCAGGCGGAGGGGTCGAGTGACCTGCTGAGTCCATCTGTTGGACTTTCTCTCCTGCCGTAACTCAAGCCCGCTCACACACACACACGGGGCTTTCCCCTTTACACTAAGTGTGTGTGGACTGTTTTTAAAGTGCATCGCCTGGTCATCCTACCCCTTCCTAGACTTGAATCTCTGCGGCGCTGTGTGTAGAACGGTATAACCTAAGAATAGTGAAGCACAGCAGTGAACTTTCTATTAATAAACAAGAAAGTAGGGCTGCACAATGAATCGAACTGCAATCACGATGACGCTCTGTGTGATTACATGAATGCAAAAATTGTGGGATTTGAGTAAAGAAAAATGTGTGCTGTGTGCGCTGCAGTGTCCACGTTGTCCCACCCTTCCCTTTTACCCACAGCACTGAGTGACTGATGGAGCCACCGTGTCACCAGAAGCCGGGTGTTTTTGTTGCTCACTGTTAACTCACCTTAACATCTTTTTTTTCTTCTTCTTTTTTTCTAATGCAGCCGCTACGCAAACTCCAACACCGCATTTTTTTTGTCATTTAAAATATTAAGTTAAAAATGATTGTAATGGAACTGTAGATTGTAGGATTTAAGTAATCCTACTGTAACTTCTCCCGGATGCATTTTCTGCCCAAAGTAAAAAACTACATTTGCTCAGATTCTACCAGCATTTGGCTAAATGCACCACAGTATGTGAGCTACATACAGTGATGCAGAATTGGGGGGGGGGGGTCTGGCCATAGTGTCCTACTGAGTCACTGTCAATGTGAACTCATTTGTCAGATCACTTTGCAGTCTCTTGACTTAGGCGCAGCCTTGTGAAGATCCCTAAAAGCTACACTGTGACCTTGTCTGTAGATGTTCCCATTAGTGCTGTTCTTCAGTAGTACGAGTGACGAGATTATACTCAGTAAACCACACGCCATTGTTTTGGCATTCATTACATCCCACTCTGCAACACAGTTATGCAACAGGTAGCTTATTTATTAATATTGAATGATTTCAATATTGATCAATCCAACACCAAAGATTATTTTGTACCTTAAAATAATGTTTCCAAAATCGTTTCAGTGGTTCATTCAGTGGCCATTTGTAACGCTACACCACCGTTAGCATTACCGGTTAACACTGCCAAATCATGTGTGGCTACTAAAATAATCAGTGGCTTCCCATTAAAGATGTGTAAATCATGTTAAGCCTGTTAAACAACATTAAAGTCTTTCTTAAAAAGAGGTGTACATATGCAAGCTGCTAAATCCTGACCCTGTGTTCAATAGATTGATGCTGTTATGTAATTAGCCTTACTTAAAGGAGTTGCTGTGGTGAGCATCCCACTGCTCTCTCTCTCTCTCCCGCGCTGTTTGTCGTTAAGCTTATTTCCACCATTAATTAAACAGCAGCGACTTCTCTCTTCCTCTGCCAAAGGGAGGCAGGCAGGCAGGAAGGAGTAAAGCGGGGTGAGGCTGAAGCCAGAGCAGAGCATCAGTGTTTCCACCGGCCGGGGCTGCACTCATAAAGCATTTCAGAACAGTTGTGTTGATATGAGACCAGTTAGCTCCAAACCAAATAGGATGCATTTCTAGTTTTTTGACCTGGTGTTCTCGACCAGAACACAAGGCACCACAAAATCTGCACCACGGCAAGTTGTTCTATAGAAAGACACGTTGTAAACTAGTCTCGCATTCATCTCACTTCAATTGTATTGCTCCAAAATGGGATCCATACTTGGCGCCTGTGTATCGATACAGTGTTGCCACTGAAAATATTGAGATACTATGCTGTATCCATTTCCCCCCACCCCTACTGGCTAGTCCACACAGCATTCTGGTATGGGAGGAAAAACAGGCTCTGGTTTATTGGCATTTCTTTAAACCAAACATAGTTGTCAGGTGTGATGCTTTTAGTCGTCAACCGTAAACTCCGATTGGACAGATAGTCTACCTAGCTGTCTGGATTTACCCTGCAGAGATCTGAGGACCAGGTAACCATAGTCCTCAGATTGGACAGATAGTCTAGCTAGCTGTCTGGATTTACCCTGCAGAGATCTGAGGACCAGGTCACCATAGTCCTCAGATTGGACAGATAGTCTACCTAGCTGTCTGGATTTACCCTGCAGAGATCTGAGGACCAGGTAACCATAGTCCTCAGATTGGACAGATAGTCTACCTAGCTGTCTGGATTTACCCTGCAGAGATCTGAGGACCAGGTCACCATAGTCCTCAGATTGGACAGATAGTCTAGCTAGCTGTCTGGATTTACCCTGCAGAGATCTGAGGACCAGGTCACCATAGTCCTCAGATTGGACAGATAGTCTAGCTAGCTGTCTGGATTTACCCTGCAGAGATCTGAGGACCAGGTAACCATAGTCCTCAGATTGGACATATAGTCTACCTAGCTGTCTGGATTTACCCTGCAGAGATCTGAGGACCAGGTAACCATAGTCCTCAGATTGGACAGATAGTCTAGCTAGCTGTCTGGATTTACCCTGCAGAGATCTGAGGACCAGGTAACCGTAGTCCTCAGATTGGACATATAGTCTAGCTGGCTGTCTGGATGTACCCTGCAGAGATCTGAGGACCAGGTAACCATAGTCCTCAGATTGGACAGATAGTCTAGCTAGCTGTCTGGATTTACCCTGCAGAGATCTGAGGACCAGGTCACCATAGTCCTCAGATTGGACAGATAGTCTACCTAGCTGTCTGGATTTACCCTGCAGAGATCTGAGGACCAGGTAACCATAGTCCTCAGATTGGACAGATAGTCTACCTAGCTGTCTGGATTTACCCTGCAGAGATCTGAGGACCAGGTCACCATAGTCCTCAGATTGGACAGATAGTCTAGCTAGCTGTCTGGATTTACCCTGCAGAGATCTGAGGACCAGGTCACCATAGTCCTCAGATTGGACAGATAGTCTAGCTAGCTGTCTGGATTTACCCTGCAGAGATCTGAGGACCAGGTAACCATAGTCCTCAGATTGGACATATAGTCTACCTAGCTGTCTGGATTTACCCTGCAGAGATCTGAGGACCAGGTAACCATAGTCCTCAGATTGGACAGATAGTCTAGCTAGCTGTCTGGATTTACCCTGCAGGGATCTGAGGACCAGGTAACCGTAGTCCTCAGATTGGACATATAGTCTAGCTGGCTGTCTGGATGTACCCTGCAGAGATCTGAGGACCAGGTAACCATAGTCCTCAGATTGGACAGATAGTCTAGCTGGCTGTCTGGATTTACCCTGCAGAGATCTGAGGACCAGGTAACCATAGTCCTCAGATTGGACAGATAGTCTACCTAGCTGTCTGGATTTACCCTGCAGAGATCTGAGGACCAGGTCACCATAGTCCTCAGATTGGACAGATAGTCTACCTAGCTGTCTGGATTTACCCTGCAGAGATCTGAGGACCATGTAACCATAGTCCTCAGAATGGACAGATAGTCTACCTAGCTGTCTGGATTTACCCTTTAGAGATCTGAGGACCAGGTGACCATAATCCTCATAAATCCACCAGAGGTTAGAACACCAACACATAGATAGAGGAAGGTAATGGACATCTGTCTGAAAATGAGGGGCATCCTGCGGAATTTCTGGTGGCACCAGAACTATCCCGGAAGTGGATAGTTGATCTAGACTAGCTGTAAAGTAGCAAGTCCCGTCTGAACTTTTAAGATGAAGATGGAGCCTGTTGCCCAGTGCACTTTGCCAATATAAAAAACTTCCTCCATGCAGTCAACCCTACACTTCACTGGCCACACTCACTTCTAATAGCTGTTGCTGCTGTGATGCAGCCATAAATAATCCCCAACATGATGGTTGGTTTATGCACAGAGAGGCTGACAGAGTAGATCAGCTACTGCCAGCCACTCATTTCAACCCTGATTCCATCCGCTGCCCACAGTGGCTGCTGGATTAAAAAAAGATTACATTTGTACCAGCTAAATGGATTTGGGGATAAAGATGGATGGTAAAAGTAAATGCCCTCAATGATATGGGTACTTAAAACATGAAAGCTTCAGTTTATGACAAAGTGGCGCGGTCAGTGCATTCATTGCATTGAGTGGCTTTAAAATGTCTTATGATTTATGAATTAAACATGCGTGAACTAGCCAACGTTGTCATGGGTTTCAGGTTCGTGTTGCCTGAAAACGTGAACAGGTTCGGGTGTTTTAATGGGATTATTCTAATAATTCATACATGTACACGTGTCGTTTAGCTAACTCATTATTCACCCCAATGGTTTTGACCATTCACTTGGAATCACTTTTCTGTCCTTTTGCGGTGCCATCCAGTTTTAATGTTTTGAAAGCAGCTGCAGACTGTCAGCTGTGGCTGGTACATGTAATCCCAATTCTGCCTGGGTCTTGGTGTAAGCATGAACAACTAGCAGTAACACCAGCTCAGGTGTCTTTTAGGTGCTTTGGGCTGCGGGGCGGAGACTGAGGCCACGTGCCAAACCGGCCCAGAAATATATGCAAGATGTTTTCCTTCTTAATGTGTCCTGTTATACTCGGTGTGCCTTTTTAATTGCTTCTGAAGAGAAAACATCAGCTGCAGTGGAGTAAACTGTAGTGGAGGACGCGTGACACTGGTTGATTGATGGAAAACCAGGCCGTTATTCAGCAGGATATTCAAGTTCAAGTTGATCACTTAAGTCTGACATTCCCAACTACCATGGCACGAGGAAAAGATGTGGTTTGGCAGTAAACGAATTGCCAAAAATTCACCTGTTCCTGTTCCTCAAATATGAATGCATGCTTGTTATTTTTGTCTTTTATGACTGAATATAGTGGGAGTTTGGAATTTTTCACATTTGTGACAGCTGATGGGGAAAAAATGAAAATGGGCACCACGGTAGCCTGATGGTTAGGGCGCATGCCACACAACTGCAACGTCCAAGGTTCAATTCCTGGCCAGGCATATCGGTCCGTGTACTTAGCGGCCAACGGATTTTCGTTTTGAAATGAAAAAAAAAACAAAAACGAAAAACAGCCAGTTTCCCCAATTACCATTTGTAAATAGGGAAACGAAAAACAACCCGTTTTTCTTTTTTTGTTTTGATATTAAAAAACGAAAAACAATCTCGTTATCCAATTTTCTTTGATGAGTTTATGGATGGAAACCGGAAAATAAAATACGGGTGTATACGTCTCATTTCTCAATTTTACAATGTTTTTTTGTGACCCTGAAGTCTCCTGCAGCTCGACGGTCAGCAGAGGGCGCGCTGCCGTTTGCAGCGTTGCCAAGTCCACTTATTAAAAGCAACTTTGGGCTTGTTTTCATGTAAAGTTGCTTAAATATATTGGTTGTTGCGGGTCACGTTTTTTGTGCTTGTTACTAAAGTGTAGTTGTGTATTTGGGCTTGTTACTAAAGTGTAGTTGTGTATTTGAGCTTGTTCCCAGCTCCATAATAAGTTGTCGAGCAGATATTTTCTACATGTTATTTAAACGTAGGAGTGTGTCTTGCCTGTTCCCTTGGTCCCGCCCCTTTCCCCGTACACACCGGAGACAGCAGCGTTATGTCCCGCCCACTTCCTGCTTCTAATTGGCTCTGACTCAGATGGCAACGAGTACCAGCCAATCAGAGGCAGAGCAGGGCAATCTGTTTTTGTTCTGGTCAGGAACATGCGCGAGTATCGAGGGACGGTGACTGGACTGTAGGAGAGTTTTTGGAGGAAAGCCCTCTGCTGACCGTCGAGCTGCAGGAGGGACTTCCGGATCACAAAAAATCATTGTAAAATTGAGAAATGAGACGTATACACCCGTATTTTATTTTCCGGTTTCCATCCATAAACTCATCAAAGAAAATCGGAAAACGGGTTGTTTTTCATTTTTTGTTTCCCTATTTACAAATGGTAATTGGGAAACTGGCTGTTTTTCGTTTTTGTTTTTTTCATTTCAAAACGAAAATCCGTTGGCCGCTAAGTACACGGACCCATATCCCTTTCTCACTGACCAAATGAAAATGGGGATACATGGTGGTTGGTATACTGTCACAATCAGTAGCCCCCCCGCATCGGTACAAACAAAGAAGTGTAGAAAATATGAAGCAGAAATTGCTGTGTTGGTTCTTCTTCCTTGCTGATGTGTATGAAGGGTAGTTTCTGGGTTATTCTAGGACTACAGACACACACACACACTCATTCTCTCACATGCTTAAATACAGTCACACACTTTCACCCACTCTCTCTCTCTGTTCCTCTCCCACATTCATACTCTCTCGCCCTGCTGCAACCCCATTGGCTGTGCTCTCCCTGTGTCTCTGTAGAGGGATTACTGTGTCCTGTGTGATTATCTGTCTATTAATAGATTCCTTTAAGGCCGTTCACATGGTCCTATAGCGGCAGAGCTGCAGGATCCCGGGGCCCTGGGCTCCGTAGCGCAAGCCGACCCTGAATCCTGCAGCCAGCATTTACTGTAATGAACTACAGCGTACTGTAAAGTAGTGTATTCACTCACAGGGACCTGCACACATGCACTGACCTGCACACGTGCACTGTAGACAACGCACAAAACAAGCCTGCACGTATTCACTGCACCGCAATAGAAAGGACTATGGAAATATTATTATTCGGAGACTATTCCAGCGTCCCCTGACCACTTTGCACCACCATACAGAGTTGCATACTTGGACTAAAGTGAAATCTCGTTGTAAAGTTCTATGACGTGTACATTTGTATATCCATTACATTCCACTTTAGATGCACTTTGTCGAGGTTGGTTTCGCAGGACAGGAATCTACACTTTCACTTCAAATGGTCAGATCGTCACAATGTTTTCCTAAAGATTTTAACATTCATATGAGCCACCACGATTTTTACCCCGACTGATACATGGCCACCACTGGCCCGCACAGTCTTTCAAAGTTAGTACATCTGAGGAAGTCTGGCTCACACCAGTTAGATGTTTCACTTTTTGCTGCAGCTAGTCTCTAACTGTCTGTCTGCTGTGTGGGGCTGAGCTTTTGTAACTTAAAAAGACTGAGCATGGCTGAATGTCTTGCTCAGGTCATGCAGACTTTGCAGCCACCTTAATATTCTGGCCAGCACTTGTTTTAGGTATTTGGAGCACCGAGTGATCATATCACATGCTGGCCAAAGAGGAATTTCTTTGATCTTGTTGGCTGGTTAACCGTGATGTGCTATCCCCCACAGATTGCAGATTATTTTCCATCCTGGTCGCATATGATGTAAAACGTCGGTTTGAAATAAAAATGTTGCTAAAAGTCAAATGTAGGCGTTTTTGATTTGCGATTTTCTTTTTTTTTTAAGTTTAGCCAGAGTTCAATATTCCCTGTGTAACAGATAAAACATGGATTATTATAACATGAGTCAACTGCTCTATGTTCTTAATGCAAGGATGAGAACATGGATATGAACTGCCAGCAAAGTCTTTTAATGAGCATGGAACATTTATCACAAACGCTAAAGTTATACTAATATCAAAACAATTCCAATCATCAGTACTTTACTGAAAACTGAAATTTCTGATATGCCTCCATTCAATAGTGGAATCTACATATACTGTACATATCATGTTAAAAAAGTAATTATCCATTGAAAATAGGACAGTCTGTGATATGTAACCATACCAACCAGCATTTATCTTCTTAAAAAAAACCAGTAAAAACTAATAATAAAAAGTGTTAATCCAAATGTAATGCCAAACATAGAACTAAATATTCAGATTTGATTAGCTGCTGTCTAATCACATCACGATTTAGATTTGAAGCCGTATCATTGTTTTGCCCCAGTCAACGCAGGTTTGCATTTGCTCTGATACGTAGGTGTTGTGGGAGCGAGCATTCAGCTCCTGGTTCTTCCTTCCCACCGAGTTTGTGGGGGGGGGGATAAAGGCTGCAGAGCCCCGGACTCCTGCCAGGCACTTGGAGCTCTGGGTTTGTTTGGGCCTCAGTGAGCTGAAGCAGGAGGCCAGCAGGTCGTGAGTAGCTGGTGGCATTTGGATCGAGACATGTTCACAGTGATCACTTTAAATGCACTCGCTGCGATCTGTCGAGGCCGTTTCCCGGGACGGGAAGCTGCACTTTCTGTTTGAAAGTCAGGAAGAGGATTTCAAGGGTTTAACCCTTTATTCAATTTGACCCAGGAACAAAAGACTGATGCATGCCGGGCCCCTACTGTCCCGCAAAACCTTTAAAACAGGGTAATGGCTGGGTCTTAAAAAGTCTAAAATTACAAAATTTGTCTTAAGCTATTGTGTTGTAGGTCTTACAGGTGCATCAGTTCCTGCATGGTTTCAGCGCCATTTCATTTTTGTCTCAAATGGAAGGCGTCTCTCCCTTTTTTTTTCTTTTATTAAAGATTATTTTTGTGGCCTTTATTGACAGGGCAGCTGAAGACATTATGCAGCAAAGGGCCGCAGGTCGGAGTTGAACCCTGGCCCGCTGCGTCAAGAAGTAAACCTTTACATATGGCGCCCACTCTACCAACTGAGCTGGGCGCCCGTAGGCGTCTACTTGATCTGTTAGCTGGCTGCCCCCCCGATGATGTGACAAAATGAACCTTTATGAAGTCCTAATATTAAACATGTCTTTCTCCAACAGCAAGCCAGGTCTTTTGGCTTTTTGGTGACTTCCTGAAGATGTTTTTGACCAGCTCGCCTCTGTTAGTCTGACCTGCACAAGAGCTGCAACAGCAACAGACCACATCCCTGTGAATGTAGTCCCACATCTGGGGGGGTCAGCAAACATGCAGCATTCTCACTGTCTAAATGGTTTGAACATCTAAGACAACCACCAAAGGAATAATAAAGATTAGGAATGAGAAACGGCTATCATTTATTTTCATTATCCATTGATCTACCGACTATTTCCTCCAGTAATAATAAGAAATAATATATGAAATAGATTCCTGGAGCCCAAAGGTAATCCGCTAATCACTCTGCATGTTGTTGAAAGGTGAACAATTCATTTCAACGTTACTTGAAAAGTTTCTCAGTCATTCATGTGTCGTTTGTGAGTCAACATGAAGTGCAGCTGAATGCTAAATGACAAACAAGCGCTTAGAAGTGTCATTAGGGAGCACGCTTTAGAGACACACACACACACACACACACACAGCAGCTTATCTCTTATGTAAGAGTGGCCCGGTCCTGCTGGGACGGGAACATCAGGCCTCGCGATCAGGGAAGAGCGCTGTGCGTCTCCCTGCAGGTCTGAACTCTGTGCAACCCTTCGCCATGTCCCTTACTGTGGGATCACAAAGAGACACCTGTCGACGTGTTCTGGCTGTACATCCATACCGAAACACTCACGTCATATACGGATCCATACCTTCCTGTGAATACATTCATAATTGGCTTCTAAACATGCGTATTAATTGTGCAGCCTTACCTCAGACTAACCTCTGACTAAATATTTCAGCACTAGAAAGTTTATATTTCACTTTGGTAAAGCGCCTCATCTCTCTCTCTCTCTCTCTCTCTCTCTCTCTCTCTCTCTCTCTCTCTCCTTCTCCTTCCACTAGCCAACTCTTTGATTTTGTTTTCAGTGTTGCAGCTCCCTGACCTCCGCGGGAGTCCGAAACATCACATGTATTTCTGCACCAACGGAACTGACTTTCTCTCTGTCTCTCTCTCTCTGTTTGTGCGTCCAGACGTGCCAGCGCCGGAGCAGCCGGAGCTGTTCCTGAAGAAGCTGCAGCAGTGCTGTACTGTCTTTGACTTCATGGACACGCTGTCAGACCTCAAGATGAAGGAGTACAAGCGCTCCACGCTCAACGAGCTGGTGGACTACGTGACGGTCAGCCGGGGCTACCTGACTGAGCAGGCCTACCCTGAGGTCGTGAAAATGGTGAGGATGGAGCACCGCGGGCGTTCAGCATACACAATCAGGGTTTCTGCCGGGTCTTAAAGATGTAACGCTACCTCTTATGCTCATTGAAATGTTCCTGCAGCTCTTCAGAATGTTTAGTAATTCTCTCTGTCGCCAGTGTAATTCACTGTATTACGACTAAAAATGAGACCAACATTCAACTTTTTTTGCAGCCAAACCAGACACCAGTCCTATAGTCTCGCTTTGCCTCTACAGCACTGTGGAGGAGGGTCCCTGAGCAAGACACTTAACCCCTAGTTCCTCCAGAGGCATGCTACTTCTGACATATATAGCAATTGTAAGTCACTTAAAAAAGCATAAAAGAATCAGCTAAATGACATGTATTAATAAGAAAACTCCGATTGGACAGATAGTCTAGCTAGCTGTCTGGATTGACCCTGCAGAGATCTGAGGACCAGGTAACCATAGTCCTCAGATTGGACAGATAGTCTAGCTAGCTGTCTGGATTGACCCTGCAGAGATCTGAGGACCAGGTAACCAAAATCCTCAATTAGAAGTTAGAACGCCAACACAAAGACAGAGGAAAGTAACAGAAATCTGGCTGACACACGGCGGATTTTCCGGCGCTGACGAGGGAATCCCGGAAGTGGAAGGTCGACATTGTTTGATGTTGTTATATATGTCTTAAATTTAACAGTCTTGAATTTGACTTGGTGAAACCCTGACAATGGACAAACACGCGCTGGAGGTCTTTAGACAGGGAGCCAACATTGTCTTAATAAGACCAGGTTACCTTTCAAACGTTGTGGTACAGACACCAACATTATTAGTTTCCCCACCTTTCTAGCTTGTGACCCCTTTAAAATTAAATTGAAACACATCCATTTGCAACCTCTTACCAGAGGTGTCAGAACTCTGAGGTAAGAGCTTGGACCTCTGTCTCATTTGAATACATATTTTAGTTCTAAAGAGGTCAAACTATCCTATTTCATTCACAAAATGGAGCTCAGAGTTCGAATTTGTGGGGTGGAAACATACCCTTAATTGTTGGACAAATCCTGTCTTGTTCGGGCTCACAAACATGCACTCACACGCCTGCATCTCAAGAAGTTGCATTCCAAGCGGGTTTTATTCTTTTGCGGCTGTTCAGCGCCAGCATATGAAAGTCCCACTCACTTACTCCTGCAGGTCTCTAACCTCCCCGCACTGAAAAATGTGTACTCATGTCCTGACCCATTTTCCACCATCACTGTCTCGTGACCCTGACACACACACACACACACACACACACACACACACACACACACACACACACACACACACACACACACACACACACACACACACGAGTGTCCCAGCAGAAAGGAAAACTGAACACAGCAGTTTCAAAGTAATGCGCCTTCAATCGGGTTGTTTTTTTATCTAACTGTTTTACTGTAAATATGTCAACATAACTATCTTTTTGAGTCAGTATTGTAATAAATGACTTAATAAATGAGTGCGCATGCAGATTGTTTTCAGTCTGCCTCTTTTGTATCAAAATAAAAGCATGAACAGAATACAGCATAAACAAAGCAGGGTTTTATTGGAAACATTTCTCTAAAAAATGAACCGATTTTAGTGCGGTGAATATTTCTGTTCTTTGTGTGTTGAGTCAAGTTCTGACATCAGGAGAAAACAGCCACAGAAAACCTGGTCAGGTGCGACGTCCTGCAGGGACACAAAGCAGATTTTAGTGGCGTCTCGATTGCATACAAAGCCAATGAAAAGATGTGAGTAGATGCCAACGGAAGAGAAGATGCATCCACGCAAATTGAAAATCTTTCAGGCTCTGTGACAAATCAGCTTAAAAAAACATGGAGGGAAACTGAAAGGAAGTGGAGTCTGTGTGCATGTTGCTAATGTCTGTTCAGTGGGTGTTTTGTCTGCTTGTAGCGAATGAACACAGGCAGCGCACCCACCCACCCACACACACACACACAGCAGATACTGAAAGATAAAGTCAGGCCAAAATTCACATGGCGTTGTGGAGGCTACAGAGCACCTGACGCCCTGAAAGCTAACACGCAACTAGTGCTGTTATTATTGTATATGAGTTATAAGTCCTGTTTTAGGACGTTGGGGCATCTGCGGAACCACGCATACAAAGTTCTCACCTGTAACCAGTCGTTAGAGCTGATACGCATTTCCTTTTTGTGCTTTTGTTGCAGGTGTCTCACAACATATTCCGGACCCTTCCGCCCAGCGACAGTAACGAGTTTGACCCAGAGGAAGACGAGCCCACGCTCGAGGCCTCCTGGCCACACTTACAGGTAAACACCGCCGCAAAGAAAGTGTGTGTATTAGGTACAAGTCACTATCTAACTGCGATTATTTTGACTGATCGCAACATGATTGACGATATCGGAGGGAAGGATCATTTTGTATGCATAGTTTTCAACGGAAAATATTAAAATGAATACAATTTCCATGATTATTGTGTGACTTTTGCAAGGATCTGTACCAAACGGTACCATATAGGCCGTAGGATAGAATAGGATTTGTCCTGGTGGTCTTTAGGGTTTTGTTCTGGGTCCAGGTCTAGAGCCAGGCTGTCAGATTTTTCTGGTATTTCTTGATCAGCTTGTTGCTGTACAGCAGGGAGTTTGTTAGTGTTTTTTTGAACATTAACAACTCTCTTACCGTGCTCCCTCTGTCCCTCCCACGGCCATCCTTATCTTCTCCCCCTCCTCCTTTCAGTTGGTATACGAGTTCTTCATCCGGTTCTTGGAGAGTCAGGAGTTCCAGCCCAGCATTGCCAAAAAGTACATAGACCAGAAGTTTGTCCTACAGGTGAGTCGCTGAGTCTGTAAAGCTTTAGTCCTCTCCCTGTTTTCCTCTCTCTTGTCCTTTTGCCTCAATGTACTGTATATACACTCACCTTAAGGATTATTAGGAACACCTGTTCAATTTCTCATTAATGCAATTATCTAATCAACCAATCACATGGCAGTTGCTTCAATGCATTTAGGGGTGTGGTCCTGGTCAAGACAATCTCCTGAACTCCAAACTGAATGTCAGAATGGGAAAGAAAGGGGATTTAAGCAATTTTGAGCGTGGCATGGTTGTTGGTGCCAGACGGGTCGGTCTGAGTATTTCACAATCTGCTCAGTTACTGGGATTTTCACGCACAACCATTTCTAGGGTTTACAAAGAATGGTGTGAAAAGGGAAAAACATCCAGTATGCGACAGTCCTGTGGGCGAAAATGCCTTGTTGATGCTAGAGGTCAGAGGAGAATGGGCCGACTGATTCAAGCTGATAGAAGAGCAGCTTTGACTGAAATAACCACTCGTTACAACCGAGGTATGCAGCAAAGCATTTGTGAAGCCACAACACGCACAACCTTGAGTCGGATGGGCTACAACAGCAGAAGACCCCACCGGGTACCATTCATCTCCACTACAAATAGGAAAAAGAGGCTACAATTTGCAAGAGCTTACCAAAATTGGAGAGTTGAAGACTGGAAAAATGTTGCCTGGTCTGATGTTTCTCGATTTCTGTTGAGACATTCAGATGGTAGAGTCAGAATTTGGCGTAAACAGAATGAGAACATGGATCCATCATGCCTTGTTACCACTGTGCAGGCTGGTGGTGGTGGTGTAATGGTGTGGGGGATGTTTTCTTGGCACACTTTAGGCCGCTTAGTGCCAATTGGGCATGGTTTAAATGCCACGGCCTACCTGAGCCTTGTTTCTGACCATGTCCATCCCTTTATGGCCACCTTGTACCCATCCTCTGATGGCTACTTCCAGCAGGATAATGCACCATGTCACAAAGCTTGAATCTTTTCAAATTGGTTTCTTGAACATGACAATGAGTTCACTGTACTAAAATGGCCCCCCCAGTCACCAGATCTCAACCCAATAGAGCATCTTTGGGATGTGGTGGAACGGGAGCTTCGTGCCCTGGATGTGCATCCCACAAATCTCCATCAACAGCAAGATGCTATCCTATCAATATGGGCCAACATTTCTAAAGAATGCTGTCAGCACCTTGTTAAAACAATGCCACGTAGAATTAAGGCAGTTCTGAAGGCAAAAGGGGGTCAAACACAGTATTAGGATGGTGTTCCTAATAATCCTATAGGTGAGTGTATGTCATTCTTCTCTCTGATTCTGATTTTCCTTCTCTCCGTCCAGCTCTTGGAGTTGTTTGACAGCGAGGATCCTCGGGAGAGAGACTACCTGAAGACAGTCTTGCATAGAATCTACGGCAAATTCCTGGGTCTGAGGGCTTTTATACGAAAACAGATCAATAATATTTTTCTACGGTGAGTGGACATTAGTTCTTCAAAAGTGTGGAAACGTCTGTCAGTTTGTGTTCCTCTCTCTCACAGGTCGGTAATTAGTTTTCACCATACGAACCACAGGAGTCTTTGCACCATGCGTTTTAATAGGCTTGACTCGAGTTGATTTAGACAAGGTTTTGCTGGGACTTGAATTGAATTATTACTTCCCGGGACTATTGGTCTTTTACTGGGATTCATGGGAATTCTTTTTTTTTTAACCATGTAGAAGACCCCTCCCCCCTGCTATTCCATCACCACCCACCCAGACAAAAACAATAAAAGTTGACACAGTAAACCTCCATTATTGTTCAATTCTGTTCATCTTTGTTATTGTTTACAAAAATTAGTAACAGTCTTAAAAAGAAAAGACCAGAAAGGCAGTATGAACAAAATTACTTGGTTTATCCGGTTGTATAGTCATGTACAATTTCAAATGGGTAAAGCTGTAATTACCGAATGTGATGGAAATTCGTCTTTCTAAATAAAAAAATAATTACAAAAAAAAAAGTTGACACAGTAACCACAATATTCCAGACCATGACAACACCATAAGCCCTTCACACTGTACACGTCTCCCCCAAAGCAAAGCTTCTCAGGAGCCTTCAGAAAGCTCACATACTTTTCCAATTTTCTAGTCTAGACATCCAAACGCCGCCACCCTATCCATCTCACAAGTCCACTCGCCCTTAAATAATCTGTCTGGGCGCCTGGGTAGCTCACCTGGTAGAGCGGGTGCCCATATACGCATATATAACCGTTATAAAATCGCCATCTCGATTCACCCTGTTCACGATTTGATTTTTTTTATGACTTTGATTTAATTTTACGAGCCGACTGCATCACAAACACTACTACTTTCTTCTGTGAGTTTTAAACACAGACTGTATAAAATCTCCCTTCTCTTCATGGAGGCCTATTGTTTCCAGGCTTGAGGTGATGACCAATGAGCTATAGGTGCCAAAATACACTCACCTAAAGGATTATTAGGAACACCTGTTAATTTTTTTATTGATGCAATTATCTAATCAACCAATCACATGGCAGTTGCTTCAATGCATTTAGGGGTGTGGTCCTGGTCAAGACAATCTCCTGAACTCCAAACTGAATGTCAGAATGGGAAAGAAAGGGGATTTAAGCAATTTTGAGCGTGGCGTGGTTGTTGGTGCCAGACGGGTCGGTCTGAGTATTTCACAATCTGCTCAGTTACTGGGATTTTCACGCACAACCATTTCTAGGGTTTACAAAGAATGGTGTGAAAAGGGAAAAACATCCAGTATGCAGCAGTCCTGTGGGCGAAAATGCCTTGTTGATGCTAGAGGTCAGAGGAGAATGGGCCGACTGATTCAAGCTGATAGAAGAGCAACTTTGACTGAAATAACCACTCGTTACAACCGAGGTATGCAGCAAAGCATTTGTGAAGCCACAACACGCACAACCTTGAGGCGGATGGGCTACAACAGCAGAAGACCCCACCGGGTACCATTCATCTCCACTACAAATAGGAAAAAGAGGCTACAATTTGCAAGAGCTCACCAAAATTGGAGAGTTGAAGACTGGAAAAATGTTGCCTGGTCTGATGTTTCTCGATTTCTGTTGAGACATTCAGATGGTAGAGTCAGAATTTGGCGTAAACAGAATGAGAACATGGATCCATCATGCCTTGTTACCACTGTGCAGGCTGGTGGTGGTGGTGTAATGGTGTTAGGGATGTTTTCTTGGCACACTTTAGGCCCCTTAGTGCCAATTGGGCATGGTTTAAATGCCACGGCCTACCTGAGCCTTGTTTCTGACCATGTCCATCCCTTTATGGCCACCATGTACCCATCCTCTGATGGCTACTTCCAGCAGGATAATGCATCATGTCACAAAGCTTGAATCATTTCAAATTGGTTTCTTGAACATGACAATGAGTTCACTGTACTAAAATGGCCCCCCCAGTCACCAGATCTCAACCCAATAGAGCATCTTTGGGATGTGGTGGAACAGGAGCTTCGTGCCCTGGATGTGCATCCCACAAATCTCCATCAACTGCAAGATGCTGTCCTATCAATATGGGCCAACATTTCTAAAGAATGCTGTTAGCACCTTGTTAAAACAATGCCACGTAGAATTAAGGCAGTTCTGAAGGCAACTGTCAAACACAGTATTAGGATGGTGTTCCTAATAATCCTATAGGTGAGTGTATGTCTGTTTGGTACTGCAATTAGTTTTAGTTTTGATAAAAGAATCTGTCTTGCTATTATTAAACTAGTCTGGACCCGGCTTCTTATGTTCCACCTATCCCTCTTAGGACTGACTCATTTCCCAGAACCAATGATCTTGGGCTGAATGGATCCTGGGTCTCTGCATTCCCACATAGGTTATCATGTATCCCGGTCCAAATCTCCTGGACCTCATCACAGGACCATAGGACATGAAGTAGGGATGGGCAATATGGTCTTAAATCCATATTGTGATATACATTGCAGCCTCTTGAGATAACGATATATATAGGATAGAATAAAATAATACATATGCTTTAATTCATTAAAATAGCTGCTCAGTTTGATTGTCAGGAGCTCAAACTGGCTGGAAAAAGGGGGTGTACTATCTGCAGTGATTTCCCTAGCTTTCTTCCTCATTCTGTCAGTGTATATTGGGGTCAGATGTTTTGGGGTTCTCCCCCTATTTTGCTGCCATTGACACTATCCTGTAAGCTTCTTCTTGAGTTTGCAGCTTAAACGGCCAAACCCAGCAGAAAGGTTAAGACACTTCCAATGTGTGTGGTGTATACTGGCTCAGTAATCTGAGCACTGACGCCCAGGCAGCTCGGTCTTCTGAGGAGACTGAGGCGTTTCTTAAAAATAAAGTCTGTGTTATCTGAAAAACTCAGGTAGTTGTCAAGAACTGTACCTAGGTACGTAAAATTTCCCACAGTTTCAACTGCTGGGCCCTTAAGTAGACTGGCTCTGTTGTTGTGCGTCTTGTTTGCAAAAGAGTAATTTGTCCATCTTTGCCACATTGATCTCTAGCTCGCTATCATTGCACCATGCTTCAAGGGCTTTTATGTGTGCTAAATAGGAGGCCTCGTCAAGGGGGTCAGGTTTTTGTAAGAGGCCTACTAAGGCCATGTCGTCAGCGTATTTGATCAATTTAAAGGTGCCATTATTTATAGAGAACTCATTTGTGAATAGAGAGAAAAGCAAAGGGGAATGAACGCTGCTTTGTGGGCAGCCTGTGCTGATGGTGTGCACTCCTGACAAATTGCAATGTACACATACCCTTAACAGGAGAGAATCGGGCCCTTATCCATGTTAATGTTGGCTAGTCTTTGCAGGAGAATGTGTGGCTTCATTGAATTAAAAGCGGCACTAAAGTCTACGAAGAGGACTCTAGCATGCCCGTCAGGGAGTGCAAGCCGTTTTGAAATCGAGTCTAGAAGGACCCGCACAGCTTCATCAGTCCCTCTGCCACTTCTATAAGCGAACTGCAGCGGATCTAACACACTGGTCACTTGAGAGGTCAGGAGTTCTACCAGAACTCTCATTGTTTTACGTAATGTGGATGTGATAGCTAAGGGTCGGAAATCTTCAGGCTTACTTGCACCAGGCGTCTTTGGTATGGGCCTTATTACAGAAGATTTCCACGACGTGGGTACACCTGCAACTAGGAGGGAGTTAAAAGCCACAATTAAAAACACCTTTTAATTGGGGACTACTTTTAAAAGTAAGCGGGCTTTCAGGCCATCTGGCCCGGTGGTTTGGTGAGGCTTTTGGCAACAGCATCTTCTGTATCACGATATATAAATTAGTTACATAGACCTGAAGGGAAGCCAAACTGCTAAATGTATTTTTTTCAGGAGAAAGAAACGTAGAATGTGGTTTTGAGAACATTTATTGTGCAAAACTGTAGTTACACAAGATAATGTTGCAGATAAATGCAATTCAAGTACACTAGTTTCAGACACAAAGGAAAAGCTTTTGGGTATTGGGTTTCTTTGCTTCTGAAAGGCACTACACTTAGTTTAAGTCCATTCAAATGAAAACATAATGAAGTGCAAAATGAAAGCACAATAATTTGTCATGGATAAAGAAGATTCTTGCAGTGGAAGGCACATATAGGTCAACAACAAAAAAATGTTCCAAGTATAAACTTTCTGCTATTGACAAGATGACGATGATGCGGTGCAGCTCGCGGCTCTAAATTGCGCAGGAAGATTGCATCATCAACATGCATTATCACGAGTGCAGTGTAATTAAAATCTCTATTGAGGCCTATTTAGTATCACTTATATCACCCGTTACTAACATGAAGTAATTGGCCGTCCTCTGTCTTACATTTGAAACAATTCTAAACAATCTGGGGGAGTCCAATAGAATATAGACCATTTATAGTCTTCATTCAACACGTTAGTCTAGAAATGATCTGGTTGTGTCATCTTTGCTCATTTGTCTCCTTTCTGTCCCCTCTCTTTGGTCCCCCTCTTTTCTGCGCCTCCCTCTCGGTCTGCTCTGCAGTTTTGTTTATGAGACGGAGCACTTCAACGGGTGGCTGAGTTGCTGGAGATCCTGGGGAGGTATGTGCAGACACACGGTTACCCTGTCCTGTGTTAGCGGATGCTTTTAGCCTGAGCAACTGGCCTGAGATTGATTAGAAATGATGAAAACTTCAAAGCGGAGCGTTAAAATGTACCGATTTTTTTTTTTAAGGAGCCATATCCGAGTTTGACTTGTAGATAAGAAATAAATAAATCATCTCGGCCCAGCCATCTTTTTAATCCATAAAGAAAGCCTGCGCTAACAGACAGTTTAGTCCTCAGACTGCTCACAGATTTTGCTTATATTTTTGATTTAAAAAAAAAAATGAAATAAAAATGAAATCTCTTTAAATATACAGTAGCTCCATGATCTCTTCAATGTAAGATTAGGCCAGACCAGGGTTTCCACAGGGTCTTAAAAAGTCTTAAGTTTTCTTAAGTGTTGTGTTCTAGCTCTTGAAAAGAAGCTACACTGAGTTCTGTTAATGAATGTTTCCGTTCATGTAAGCGTGACTCACTTTTCTAATTCCAGCAACTTCGATCGATGGATTATAATTATATTATTAGATATTATTATTGCGAAGGGTTGACACACTGTAGCTCTGTTTCCGGAGCTCACAGCTCCACGGGAGTGACACAAAACCAGATAACGGAATATGAGGAGTCCTATTCTATTTATTTTTTTGGTGCCAATATGGGAATTTAAAATGTAAGGTCACAGAGAGACCGAGCCCAAATAACAAACTAATCAGTTCTGGCGAAAAACATAACACCAAAACGCACATTTACAAAACTAACTCCTAAAAAACCAGGTTTGTCCAGTTTTTCAGCTTGTCCATCTGTCAAGGCTCTTTTTGAAACAATCCAGTGAATCAGAACGTAGACGAACCCTAGAGCAGGACTGTGGTTGTTAGTTTGGCGTTGTGGAGTTTTAAAGAGGCGTCACATCTGTTCTCTGTGTCCCTGAAGGTGAGCTCTTTATTTCTCCTCCCGCCTCCAGGCTCCGTCGGCCGTATGGACCCTCTTCTTTCTGTCAGCTGCTCATTGATCTTCCACTTGCTTTCACGGGGTCACAATGAAACGCTTTCATGTGTTCATGTTGAATTTATGTTTATATTGTCTCTCTCTCTCTCTCTCTCCCCCCTAGTATAATCAATGGTTTCGCTCTGCCGCTGAAAGCGGAGCATAAACAGTTTCTGGTCAAAGTGTTGATCCCCCTCCACACTGTCAGGAGTCTGTCCTCTTCCACGCACAGGTAAAATATGTTTCTTCTTCCTGGTGACTATCCTAGTATTTCTCACACAGTGGCCACAAAACTACTGAAACTTCCTATAGATTTGGAGTTTGGACACGCTGGCTGAAGTACCGACACAGAAGCTACGCAGTGTCTTGCTGTGGACGAGGGCAGCAGCTTAACGCATTTTAGATATATTTAGACGATTTCCAGCGCTCTACATTGCTGTCAGACAGCCTTTTACGATGGGGGACTGAAGCCCTTATCTCTGCTCTCTTCAAAGCCACCAGCCTCCTTTTAACGCCGCCTCCATCAATTAGTTAATTAGTGTTATTGTGTGACTTTGGTATTTTAAATGTTATTTCACCAAAGTCACAAAAGATG
This sequence comes from Etheostoma spectabile, assembly GCF_008692095.1. NCBI lineage: Eukaryota > Metazoa > Chordata > Actinopteri > Perciformes > Percidae > Etheostoma > Etheostoma spectabile. The sequence continues at coordinate 28,810 of NW_022603461.1, forward strand.
AGCGCAGAGAGAACGGCTTCGTAAAGGGCTGTCCGACCGCAAGGTAGAGCGCTGGAAATATTCCAAATATAATAGAAAAACTAAAGCATTGTGGCATTTGAGTTTCTGCTCAGCGAATAAATGCAAAATCAGGTGCAGGAGTTTTTACGTGTGTGTCATACTGCCGTAAATTGAGGTATATCTGAGTTGCTGTTGTAAGCTAAGCTAAAGGGCTAAAGTGTGTTCTAACATGTCGCTCCATTTCCCTGCAGTTGGCGTATTGCATTGTACAGTTCCTAGAGAAAGACCCAACATTAACGGAACCAGTAAGTATCCACTAATCCAACAGGAAGAGGCTCTGCTACCAATGTTAATAGTTGTAACACAGAATCAATTGTTTTCTGTCAACTCCAGACGTTTCTTTGCCAGCCAAAGTTGATTAATCAATTACTGCCACAGTAACTTTGCCTGCCACACCGTTGTCACTCCAGCTGATTATTGGGGGTTCAGGTGGATCAGAAAGGGGGCAGACAGCGCCTCACTGAGGTGAAAGGAGGAGTTGAAGTGAAACAATAATTGGAGAGAAGAACCCCCATTAAGGAATCGGTATGTGTCTCTTCCTTGTCCTCAGGTCATCAGAGGCTTACTGAAGTTTTGGCCAAAAACCTGCAGTCAAAAAGAGGTAAGGCGCATTTCTTTGAGTCTGAACTGTGTGTAAGCTCTGGTGTGTGTGTTGGTACTAAGGTTTTACTCCTGTGCTGCGGTGCAGGTAATGTTTCTAGGCGAGCTGGAGGAGATCCTGGACGTCATCGAACCAACACAGTTTGTCAAGATCCAGGAGCCGCTCTTCAAACAGATCTCCAGATGTGTCTCCAGCCCGCATTTCCAGGTCAGTGAGCGGCTGTTCTCGCTTTGCCAGACCTTCCTGCACAGCGCTGCGGAGTGGGGTCTGGCTCTTCCACGCAGCAATTCTTTAAAGCAAACACAATCGTCTTATATACAGGTCTGGTTCAAGAGGAACACACGCTACTGCATATAAAAAAAGTTATTCTGAAATTGAAGGGGAACATGTGAGTTAAAAACAGGATTCTGGATTTGTGCAGAAACACAGCTGAGTTGGTGTTGACTGCCGTGTTGGTCTCCTTTGTCCCAGGTTGCAGAGCGAGCTCTGTACTACTGGAACAACGAGTACATCATGAGTCTGATCGAGGAGAACTCCAGCGTCATCCTGCCCATCATGTTCGCCAGCCTCTACAGGATCTCCAAAGAGCACTGGAACCCGTGAGTGACGTTAAGACAAACTCTTCCCCCATGCTTTTATGTTCCCACACTAACTCATGGGGTGTCTGTGGCTTTCTGCTGATCAGCAGCTCTTCTTGGTTTTTCCGGTTTTTCTCAAGATTGTGTTTCAGCCTCAAGTCCGCACGAAGATCACAACACTGTTTACTGTAAACAGAAAGCAAAAGTCTTAAAAAGTAAATCTACTTGAAGCTGTGTACATGGTTCACATCCCAGTATTCATTTAAAGAAATGGGATGTGAGCATGGACAGTTGTGGTTTGATAACAATGTTTTAAATTGTAATTTCCACACTGGGGATCAGTAAAAAGTATAAATGAAATTTAAATATTAAAAAGACCTGTTCCTCTCACACCTGAAGCCAGTAAGAATTAGGGACACTGAGAGAAAGCACCACTAAAGGGTGTGGGTTTTATTTATTATCTGAATGGCCAGGATCGTTTACACTTCTATTATAATTGACCATTTCATCATTTAATAAAGGGAATGCGCAGCAACCTCGCTTCCTGTGTCCATGTTTCCAACTCTAGTAGGTCTGGAAAGTTTGGGGGAAAACTGGAAAATGAAATGTATGATTTAATTTTCAATTCTGAAACAACAATTGACAGTTTTTAAAGAATAAACTTTTAGGTTGGCATCGCCTGAATAATTTTTCCAAAACATATATTTGTATATGCACTAGAGTGGACTGGACCTTTGCGAGGCACGTCAGCCTCAGAGGAGAAACTGGACACGTGATAAGGAAGCACACAAGGGAGCGCCAGGTCAAGTCTAACAACAATAAATATGGCCACCAACTGATAAGGCTGGAAACACATATTCATAGTTAGATTACAATCTTATAACTAGGGTGGCTATTGATTGGATTTCTTCTCAGATACCGGTGCTAAGACAATAAAATGGTGCCTGAACCCTACTTAAAAAAAAAAAAATAAAAAACAAAGGAGCACAATACAACATACAGGGGCGACACTTGAGAAAGGCTTGTGTACTGCTAAGGCCATATGGTCAAATTAAGATGATTTTATTAAAAATGTAACTGTAACTTATAAAAATGACTTATTTCACCAGTACATTGGTGATAAACGGCCGTGTAAGCCCCGGGTCTCGGCACCCCGCCCTACTTCTAACTCTGAGGGAACTAGGGAACAGGCAAGGATAAGGAGACAACAGCCAGCAGCCACACATGGAGTTGTTGTGTGAGGGGGGGACGTCCCGTGTCTCCATCTGCTTAAGATTGACACATGCAGTGAGACCAGCGACGTAGAAAAAGTGGGACTTGATGACCAGGCTGGAATTGACACCCAAAATAAATAATAAATAAAAGAGTGAAAGAAATGAAACCCTGCAAGTTGCTCTACAAATGGACTAAAACTGTAAAGGTTTCTAGGTGCTGTAAAGCTGGATGATGAACTGTGATCCCTCTGTGTGCTCCCTCCTCGCAGGGCCATCGTGGCGCTGGTGTACAACGTACTGAAGGCCTTCATGGAGATGAACAGTACCTTATTTGATGAACTCACAGCCACTTACAAGTCAGACCGCCAGCGGTGAGGAGCTGCCCCACACACACAGCAGTGTTACTATCATCCCACGCTACAGACAGCTGGGAGAGCAGTGACAGTTTTAGTAACAGCACTAGAATATGATGAGTAGTGAAGTTAATATCTTACAGACTCACTCACTGGGAACGTCTTGACTACATAGTAGTAAAGTTTGGTGTTTATTGGCCAATTAGGATTCAAAGTGCACTGACGTGTCTAAGTAGTAGGGATGCACCAAAGCCACTTTATTCCCCCTATTACTCATTCAAATATTAAAACTCATAAGACATGATTCAGTGTGCCAGTTTAAAAATCTGTAAATCCTACTGTGGAACCCACAGGGATCTTCTATGCCGAGTCTGAAAAGTGGCACAGAGCCCCCAAAGTTTAGAAAGAAATCATTTTTAGCCATGTTAGTTGGAGTGCTATTTGATCCAGACTAAATATGTCAACATCTGCTGGGTGGATTCCCATGAACCTTTGCACGGACATTCGTGGTGCTCAGATGGGGAGTCCTACTGACTTTGGACATCTTCTGACCTCTCCTCTAGCCCCACCATGAGGTTTCCATTTCTCATTTTGGGTGAAATATTTCAAGATGTATCAGATGGATTGCTAGTAAAATTGGTTTACACATTTATATTCTTCAAACTTTTCCAAAGGATGTATCATCAGGTCAAACATAATTTCTTTTCGACCAAATACCTGCAAAACTAATGACATTAGCTTTAAGGTGTGCTTTGTCCCAACACACTACATGGTAACCATTACACCTGCTCTGACCCTCGTTAATTGATTACTAAGCGTTAACGGAGTCCCAGTTCACCCACTTTGGACGCACCGTGTCCGCAGACAGCTGTTGACATGTACTGGTCTCACAGCCTCAATGTCACTTGTATTGTCGTGGACACATGCAGTCACTTTCCCGATAGTCTCGCATTGCCAGACTTTCCTACACAGCGCTTTGGAGGAGGGTCTGCAAAAGACAACTCCGATTGGACAGATAGTTCAGCTAGCTGTCTGGATTTACCCTGCAGAGATCTGAGGACCAGGTAACCATAGTCCTCAGATTGGACAGATAATCTAGCTAGCTGTCTGGATTTACCCTGCAGAGATCTGAGGACCAGGTAACCATAGTCCTCAGATTGGACAGATAGTCTAGCTAGCGGTCTGGATTTGCCCTGCAGAGATCTGAGGACCAGGTAACCATAGTCCATAGAAATCCACCAGAGGTTAGAACAACAACACGAAGGAAGAGGACGGGAACAGACATCAGCCTATATGAGGGACTACTACAGTGGGGCTTGAAAGTTTGGGCACCCCAGGTAAAAATTTGTATTAATGTGCATAAAGAAGCCAAGAAATATCTCCAAAGGCATCAAATGACAGATTAGAAATTCTTATTAAATGTCACAAAAAGAAATATTTTATTTCCATCATTTACACTTTCAGAATAACAGAAAACAAAAAAATGTTGTCTGCAAAAGTTTGGGCACCCTGCCCCCCCTTGGCAAGTATCACAGCTTGGAAACGCTTCTTGTAGCCAGCCAAGAGTCTTTAATTCTTGTTTGAGGTATCTTCGCCTATTCTTCCTTCCACAAGTCTTCCAGTTCTTTGAGATGTCTGGGCTGTCTGTCACGCACTGCTAATTTAAGGTCTATCCATAGATTTACATTATGTTGAGGTCAGCAGATTGTGAAGGCCATGGTAAAACCTTCAGTTTACGCCTCTTGATGTAATCCACCGTGGATTTTGAGGTGTGTTTAGGATCATTATTTATTTGTAGAAGCCATCCTCTCTTTAACTTCAGCTTTCTCAAAGATGGCATCAAGTTAGCGTCTAAAATTTGCTGAATTGTATTGAATCCATCTTTCCTTCTACTCGTGAAATGTTCCCTGTGCCACTGGCTGCAATACAACCCCAAAGCATGATTGATTGATTCCCCCCAGGCTTAACAGTAGGACAGAGGTTCTTTTCATCAAATTCTGTGCCCTTTCTTCTCCAAACGTACCTTTGCTCATTGCGGCCAAAAAGTTCTACTTTAACCTCATCGTCCACAGAACTTGTCCCACAATGCATCATCAGCTTGTCTATATGTCCATTTGCAAACTTCAAACGCTGATTTTTGTGGTGAGGACGTAGAAGAGCTTTCTTCTGATGACTCTTCCATGAAGACCATATCTGTACAAGTATCTCTTTATAGTGGATGGTGTACCACAGCTCCAGTGTCTCCAGGTCTTTCTGGATGGATCGGGCAGTCCAACGTGGGTCTGGACTTGCTTTTCTCCGCTAGTCCTGCGAGCTGTTCTGTCTGTTTTTTTTTTTTGTCTTCCAGACCTTGCTTTAACTTCCACTGTTCCTGATGACTGCCGTTTGTTAATTACATTCCAAACAGAGGATATTGGCATCTGAAAACGCTTTGCTCTTCTTATAACCTTCTCCTGCTTTGTGAGCGTCGACTATTTTCAGTTTCAGTTTTCCAGACAACTGCTTAGAAGAAGCCATGGTGCTGATTGTTGGGGGTCAGATGAGTCTGGGCATTTAAAACCTTAAGATTGACGTCACCTGGTCTTTCCAGACGATGATTGAGAACAATCCTTGACACTGTCAGGTCTCAGCTTTCCAAAGGGGGTGCATGCTAGAAATTCTGCAGGGTGCCCAACAGACGCCATTTTTTTTTTCTGTTATTTTGGAAGTGGAAATTGAATTGAATTCAATTTTAT
>NW_022603462.1:0-14082 GCF_008692095.1 Etheostoma spectabile
CCGTTACCCTAGGGTTACCACCCCATCCTCCCGTTACCCTAGGGTTACCACCCGCATCCTACCTGTTACCCTAGGGTTGTTACCCTAGGGTTACCACCTGCATCCTACCCGTTACCCTAGGGTTGTTACCCTAGGGTTATCCTACCCCAGTGAGTAAAGTAACCTAAAGTTCCTTTTTTTGAGATTAGTCTTTGAATTTCTAAGAATATATTTATTGTTTTTACCAATGATTGACCTGTGTGTGTGTGTGTGTGTGTGTGTGTGTGTGTGTTGTTTAGAAATATTAAGAGATGAAATCCGGCTGTATGCGGATCTCACGGCTCTGGGTCTGGGTCTGACCCCCCCCCCATGGTACTTAACTGCTCCTTTTAAAACTGCTCAGGCTGCAGAGATCTAATCTAACCGCTGATCTCACTTCTGCTTTTCACTCAACAGCTGCTGGTAATCTCCAGGGTTTCATAACTGCTCGTTTCACCCAACGGCCTTTCAGGTTAGGAAGGAAGGGAGGAAGGGAGGAAGGGAGGAAGGAAGGAAGGGAGGAAGGAAGGAAGGAAGGAAGGCAGGAAGGAAGGCAGGAAGGAAGGCAGGAAGGAAGGCAGGAAGGAAGGATGGCAGGAACTGGGATACTGGTACTGAAAATGGGTTCTGATATCCAACTATCCAAATTCAGTTGTAAAAATAATTTCAATTCTATCTTTTTAATGAGAACATTTTATGTAATGAGAACATTTTATGTAATGAGAACATTCTATGTAATGAGAACATTCTATGTAATGAGAACATTCTATGTAATGAGAACATTTTACACATGAAACAAGATACACAAAACAAAAAATACCCCCCGGTCTGACATGTTGTTGTTGACATGTTGTTGTTGACCTGTTGTTGTTGACATGTTGGTGTTGACGTGTTGGTGTTGACATGTTGGTGTTGACCTGGGGCCTGTTGCACGAAACTAGGATAAGGGATTAAGCCGGGATATTCAAGTTATCCTGGATGAATTTAGCTTGGACTCGGTTGCACGAAACCAGAATGAATTAAGCCCAGCCAAGTAACCATGGAGATTTATTCTTTGCGGCTAGCCTGGTCCAGAGCAGGCCAACAGCCGGGCTAAGATTAATCCTGGAGTCTCATGAGTCAAATCAGCTGCGGCTCTGATCCGAAATAAACGTGTTTAACAGTTATTCCGTTGTCTTCTGCATGGTTCTGCTTTATTTTTATTAACATGCATTAGCCTACTTGTCTCTATTGTTGTCGTGAGTTTGATTTAACCCTACTACAGCTGTTTGATGTTAGAAATGGTTGCACTGGCACTGGCTTCAGATGCGGAGTGGGACTTTTCCCGGTGGGACGGTACTTGTCGAGGCTGCCTGGCGTGCGGCCGGTGCCCGGTTGCCGGTGGCCGCCGCGTCCCGGTGGCTGCTGCCCGGTGGCCGGTGGCCGCCGCTACCCGGTGGCCGCTGCCCGGTGGCCGTTGCTGCTGCCCGGTGGCCGGTGGCTGCTGCCCGGTGCCTGGTGCCCGGTGCCCGGTGGCTATTGCCTACCAGCAGACTTGCGAGTCGCGTCAGTGTCCACTCTCTCTGTGAAAGTAGAGATGAGCAGCGCAGCGTCCGTGGTCTCAGCTTCAGGTTTATACAGGACGCGCTCCGGAGATTGACGATATTAATGTAGCGATGTTCCAGATGATAATAATGTAGCGATGTTCCAGATGATAATAATGGCGGTCAGAGACCAATACATTCATGATTTCATGTTCTTGTTGCTTGTCCTTCTCTAATAAAGGGTAGTTTGTGTTACTCCTTAATAAGTGGGCCTAATGTTTTTTGATAAACCTTACATTGGTTTCATAACCTTCCTAATAAGTCTCACATCACCGGACCAATAACGTGGTCGATATACAGCACGTATGTAGTGGAGTTATCATTCATCACACCGGGAACACCACAATGCTTCTAAATCTTTTTAGTTTGGTGCGGTCACTTGTCAGAAGAATAAAAAAACATGAATATTGTTTTACATATGCTCACAGCGTGTATTGAAGTCATTTACTTTTTTTTCTAGTTGTTGTCCCTTTCTGATTGTTCTATATGAACATTAATTGTATAAATAATTAGATATAGCTTATAGAGATTTGTGCATGGTTGTAAAACATGTTCTCACGTTGTGAATAAGGGTTTGAAATTAGGCCTAAAGTCCGTAGGGTCCATTTCCCGAGGAACATTAGTTCCCTCTGCTCTCTTTTGAGGCAAAGTAGATATTTTTAAACCCCCACACATTCAGTCGGTCTGCTATGTTGGGCTTGTTTTCTCCGTTTGATAAGAGCCGTATTTCCCTTTTTCCATATTCTTCCCCTCCTCGTTACTTTCCATTAGAAGCTGCTGCTCATTGGGTGAAACATTTGGCGCATGCGTCTTCTCATCTCTGCATCAGTAAATCTGGGATCGATACCGTGGTCTATTTGAGAAAGCCGTGAACGTGCACTTATCCTGGCTATCTCCACCTGGCTGGACATAGCTCCACCTGTTCATCCTGGTTATCTACACCTGGCTGGACATAGCTCCACCTGTTCATCCTGGTTATCTACACCTGGCTGGACATAGCTCCACCTGTTCATCCTGGCTATCTACACCTGGCTGGACGTAGCTTCACCTGTTCATCCTGGCTCGGCAAACGTGTAACCGATTAAGCCGCGATGAGCAGGTCACACTAAGTCAAGCTGCGCTTTTTCACTTATCCTGGATATCTTTATTCTACTTTCGTGCAACAGGCCCCTGTTGTTGACATGTTGTTGTTGACATGTTGTTGACATGTTGTTGTTGACCTGTTGTTGACATGTTGTTGTTGACCTGTTGTTGACCTGTTGTTGACCTGTTGTTGACCTGTTGGTGTTGACATGTTGTTGTTGACCTGTTGTTGTTGACCTGTTGGTGTTGACATGTTGTTGTTGACATGTTGTTGTTGACATGTTGTTGTTGACATGTTGTCGTTGACATGTTGTCGTTGACCTGTTGTCGTTGACATGTTGTCGTTGACATGTTGTCGTTGACATGTTGTCGTTGGCATGTTGTCGTTGGCATGTTGTCGTTGACCTGTTGTCGTTGACCTGTTGTCGTTGACCTGTTGTCGTTGACCTGTTGGTGTTGACATGTTGTCGTTGACATGTTGTCGTTGACATGTTGTCGTTGACATGTTGGTGTTGACATGTTGTCGTTGACATGTTGTCGTTGACCTGTTGGTGTTGACATGTTGTCGTTGACATGTTGTCGTTGACATGTTGTCGTTGACATGTTGTCGTTGACCTGTTGGTGTTGACATGTTGTCGTTGACCTGTTGTCGTTGACCTGTTGGTGTTGACATGTTGTCGTTGACATGTTGTCGTTGACATGTTGTCGTTGACATGTTGGTGTTGACATGTTGTTGTTGACATGTTGTTGTTGACCTGTTGTCGTTGACCTGTTGTCGTTGACATGTTGTCGTTGACCTGTTGTCGTTGACCTGTTGGTGTTGACATGTTGTCGTTGACATGTTGTCGTTGACATGTTGTCGTTGACCTGTTGGTGTTGACCTGTTGGTGTTGACATGTTGTTGTTGACCTGTTGTCGTTGACCTGTTGGTGTTGACATGTTGTCGTTGACCTGTTGTCGTTGACCTGTTGGTGTTGACATGTTGTCGTTGACCTGTTGTCGTTGACATGTTGTCGTTGACATGTTGGTGTTGACCTGTTGTCGTTGACCTGTTGTCGTTGACCTGTTGGTGTTGACATGTTGTCCGTTGACCTGTTGTCGTTGACCTGTTGGTGTTGACATGTTGTCGTTGACCTGTTGTCGTTGACATGTTGTCGTTGACCTGTTGGTGTTGACCTGTTGTCGTTGACCTGTTGGTGTTGACATGTTGTCGTTGACATGTTGTCGTTGACATGTTGTCGTTGACCTGTTGGTGTTGACATGTTGTCGTTGACATGTTGTCGTTGACCTGTTGGTGTTGACATGTTGTCGTTGACATGTTGTCGTTGACCTGTTGGTGTTGACATGTTGTCGTTGACCTGTTGGTGTTGACATGTTGTCGTTGACATGTTGTCGTTGACCTGTTGGGTTGACCTGTTGGTGTTGACATGTTGTTGTTGACCTGTTGTTGTTGACCTGTTGTTGTTGACCTGTTGTTTGTGGCGTTGCAGGAGTTCTTCCACTACTCCGTCGGCAGCGTCCTCGTCTTCATCGCCTCCATCGCGGCGGCCGTGAAGAGCGGCGGCGTCTCGGCGCTGGTGGCCGGGTCGGTGCGTATCATCTCCATGGCAACGGCTTCCACTTTCTTCTTCCTCACTGACACCTTTCCTTCCCTTCCTCGTTCCCTATGTACTTCCTCGTTCCCTATGTACTTCCTTGTTCCCTACGTACTTCCTTGTTCCCTATGTACTTCCTTGTTCCCTATGTACTTCCTCGTTCCCTATCCTATGTACTTCCTCGTTCCCTATGTACTTCCTCGTTCCCTACGTACTTCCTCGTTCCCTATGTACTTCCTCGTTCCCTACGTACTTCCTCATTCCCTATGTACTTCCTCGTTCCCTATGTACTTCCTCGTTCCCTATGTACTTCCTTGTTCCCTATGTACTTCCTCGTTCCCTATGTACTTCCTCGTTCCCTACTTTCCTTTCTTCCCTTTTTTGTCCATCCATCCTTATTTATTCATCCTTTAACTTTCCTTCTATCCTGCCTTCCTCTCCTCTTCTTGTCATCCTTGCTTCCTTCTTTCCTTCCCTCCTTACATACTTACTTAAAATCTTGTGTGCTTCCTTCCTTCTCTGCATTTCCTTCCTTCCCTTCCTCGTTCCCTACGTACTTTCCTTTCTTCCCCATTTTGTCCATCCTTCCTTATTTATTCATCCTTTAACTTTCCTTCTATCCTGCCTTCCTCTTATTTTCATCCTTGCTTCCTTCCTTCTTTCCTTCCCTCCTTACATACTTACTTGAAAACTTGCATAAAGTGCTTTCTCATTTTTCTGCATTTCCTTCCTAATAGATGATGTGATGATGATGATGATGATGATGTGATGTGTGTTTCAGGTGTTTGGGTTCATAGCGACGTTCCTGATGGCCGTAAGTTTGTGGACGTCCTACAGCGCGACCTGCGGCTCTCATCAGACCGGTACGTCCAATCCTGAGTTTTTATTTTTAAATGCTCATTTTATGCTTTTCCCTTTTTCCTTTCTGTGTTTTATACCTTTTGTTGTGCATGGTATAGGTTCACGAAGTCAAATATAAATAAATATATATGTATAGCTATTGGATAAAAGTGTCCGCTAAATGACATGGACTGTAACAAACGTGCAGCAAATGCTCACCTAGCTGTGACTGAAATTCTTTAATAAATCTTTAAAAAGCGGAGAAACAAGCTACAATGCAAGTCAATAGGACAATTGTGCAGCTTGTATTTACTTTTCACAAAAGTGCATGTTTTGCTGCTGACGGACTCAGGTTATTATTCTAAGTGTGTGACAACATTATGGGATGGATCCCTACAGAGATAGACCTTTAGTTAACGAGTTTTTAAATGTTAAAACATCCATGAAATTGAGTTTGCTAAACACACCAGACTCCATGTAAATAAACTGTAATTTAAGCAACGTAAAACACACTTCATTCAAAGTCGACAGAAACAAAATAAATCTATAAAAAGCCGTTTTTGGGTCGTCACTCCACTTTTCCAACCGTCACAACTCTAGTTTTGGTTGAAATAAACACATAGTTAACGGATTTACATGTGGAAAAAATGTAGGCTCTATACACACTAAAAGTAGTGATTATTTACATGGAGTCTGGTGGAGATATGCTGCTCTATACACGCTAAAAGTAGTGATTATGTACATGGAGTCTGGTGGAGATATGCTGCTCTATACACGCTAAAAGTAGTGATTATTTACATGGAGTCTGGTGGAGATATGCTGCTCTATACACGCTAAAAGTAGTGATTATTTACATGGAGTCTGGTGGAGATATGCTGCTCTATACACGCTAAAAGTAGTGATTATTTACATGGAGTCTGGTTGAGATATGCTGCTCTACACACGCTAAAAGTAGTGATTATTTACATGGAGTCTGGTGGAGATATGCTGCTCTATACACGCTAAAAGTAGTGATTATTTACTTGGAGTCTGGTGGAGATATGCTGCTCTATACACGCTAAAAGTAGTGATTATTTACATGGAGTCTGGTGGAGATATGCTGCTCTATACAGGCTAAAAGTAGTGATTATTTACATGGAGTCTGGTGGGTTTAAACCTCTTTAAGCACCGATTGCAGTTGCAATCAGACTCACATGATTTCACATTTTTCTTAACCCTTCTTCACTCCCTCTGTCTTTGTCCTTCCTCTCTCTCTCTCTCTGCCCCCCCCCCCCCCAGGTGCAGCAGTTTAATCAGCCCCCCCCCCACCCGTCATGAAGAACCAGACCGGTTGCGTTGGCAGTCCGCTGAGTCCTGCTGTGTCAAGTTTTCTGCCTAGCAACCGCCTGGACACTCAACCTGATTGGATCATACTTTAAACTCCCGACGTAATGGAACATGTGACCCGGGACCAGAACAGTCTGAAGTGTAAAAATCATCCCGTTAAAGGACAGTAGTTAAGGTATTACTCAGATTACTCTCCCTCCTTAGACGTCTACACGTTAACGGTGCTCAGTGACATTTCAGTAGAATCAGCGAAAGACATCGCAACTACTTCCTGTCCTTACTCCCCCTCTGTCACTGCCCAATGAGAGGAGAGTGCAGACTTGAGTCGCGCATGCGTCACTTTGCGACAACTTGTTAGCATCTGCAAATACGATGCTAGCAAGAGACTTCTGTAGCGTCTGAAGTAGCCTCCGAGATGCTAACAAGAGACTTCTGTAGCGTCTGAAGTAGCCTCCGAGATGCTAACGAAAATAGCCTCCAAGATGCTAACGAGATGCTAACGAGAGACGTCTGTAGAGTCTGAAGTAGCCTTAGAGATGCTAACAAGATGCTAACGAGAGACTTCTGTAGCGTCTGAAGTAGCCTTAGAGATGCTAACAAGATGCTAACGAGAGACTTTTGTAGCGTCAACACAGAAAAAATGGAGCTACTTAACCAAGTTGGTTCAGTGCTAGCTTAGCTACAAGTTAGCATCAAACACAACGAAGGCCGTCAGTTGAATGGTGTTTAGAGCTAACGTTAGCATCAAACAACCACAGATAGCTACAACGTTTCTGAAATGATTCCCATCTTCTGTTAATGTTTGTAATGAAAAAAACTTTATTATTTCATGAATTTCGCAATTTCACAGTTATGTCGTAAACCGTTTACACCTGAGCGTGAGCGACTCAAATCTGCACTCTCCTCACTTCCTGTCCTGACTTTCCGTCTTTAAAAAGGTCGACATGGTTTCTTCTTTATTTCCCCTCCGTCCACTATCTGCTGTCAAAAGGCTCTGACTCCCAAAACCCAAAAAAATGTAAGCTGTGTTAGCTTCAAAGCCCCGTTCAGACCAAAGATCGCAACGAGATGAAACCGTTGTACGAAAAACTTCAGCGCTCTGAACCGTCCGAAAAACGGATTCAGTAAAATTTCAGCAAATTTTGGACGCTAACTTGATGCCATCAGTGAAGAAGCTGAAGTTAAAGAGAGGACGGCTTCTACAAATGGATCATGATCCTAAACACACCTCAAAACCCACGCTGGATCACATCAAGAGGCGTAAACTGAAGGTTTTACAATGGCCTTCACAATCTCCTCAAAATTGAAAATCAACACTTTTTAATCCATGTTTTTAACTTTTTTACGTTTTTGTCCCTTTTTTCAATGTTTGTCACATTTTTGAGGTCCAACACTACGTAACGCTAACTTATTGACTTTAAATTTGACCCGGGGACAACATGGGGACAACATGGGGACAACATGAGGGCAACATGATGGACACATGAAGACAACATGAGGGCAACATGAGGGTAACATGATGGACACATGAAGACAACATGAGGGCAACATGAGGGTAACATGATGGACACATGAAGACAACATGGGGACAACATGGCGGCAACATGGGGGCTACATGGGGGCTACATGAGGGTAACATGGGGGCTACATGGGGGTTACATGGGGGCTACATGAGGGTAACATGGGGGCTACATGAGGGTAACATGATGGACACATGAAGACAACATGAGGGCAACATGAGGGTAACATGATGGACACATGAAGACAACATGGGGGCAACATGGGGACAACATGAGGGCAACATGAGGGTAACATGAGGACAACATGAGGGTAACATGGGGACAACATGAGGACAACATGGGGACAACATGGGGACAACATGAGGGTAATATGAGGACAACATGGGGGCAACATGAGGACAACATGAGGACAACATGGGGACAACATGGGGACAACATGAGGTTAATATGAGGACAACATGGGGGCAACATGAGGACAACATGGGGACAACATGAGGGTAACATGGGGACAACATGAGGGTAACATGGGGACAACATGAGGGCAACATGAGGACAACATGAGGGCAACATGAGGGTAACATGAGGACAACACGAGGGCAACATGAGGACAACATGAGGACAACATGAGGGCAACATGAGGACAACATGAGGGCTACATGAGGGTAACATGGGGACAACATGAGGACAACATGAGGACAACATGAGGGCAACATGAGGGTTCGAGAAGTCCAACTACAATCATTAGATGCAGGAATTCGTTTCTATGCCGATGATACTTTGTTATCTGAAAGTTTCAACCGGTCTCGAGATCTTTGGTCTGAACTGAACTGGGCCTTGAGGACTAGCGCCCTCTTCCTGTCGTGTGCCATAAATTAATCCCAGACGAGTTCCCGCCATAAAATCTTGTAGCTTCAGTTGCGGGTTGCCGCTTTCTTTGCACTTCCTCGGTGGTTTACAGCAATTAGCTTCATTTGCTCGATGTCTCATCCATTCCAACTTTTTTTATTCTACGAGCTCAGTAAAAAACAGTCTGGACCACGGATGCATTAAACTCTTTTTAAATACTTTTTTAAAAATGCCCAACAATAAAACAATGCACAGTTTAGCCCTGTTAGCCTGATATGCTAATTTTGGCTAGCACGCTAAAAGATTCAATCGTTATTGTGGTGTGCTAGCAAAACGTGACAAAGCTACAATTTTACAGACAGTAACTCGCATGCTAATGACTTTGTTAGCATGCTAAATCAGACATTACTCAGGGGCTAATGTGTGCTAAAAGACAACAACGATAGCATGCCAAAAGATTTCTGTCAATTGAAACAAAAGGAAAACATTAGCATGCTATCAACGCAAAAGGAAAATGGCGGCACAGGGGCGCCAGTGATTGGAGATGTTAAAGGTGCACTACGAGTTCCGGTAAATTCCAAACAAAACAGACCAAGCTGGGTCGGGGGGGGTGGGGGGGTACGCCATCGACTCTACGTCCGTCCATAGAAAGGCCTTTACTAACGTCACTAATCCCCCCCCCCTCTCCTCCCCCAACCATCTTGTTGTTGATTGGCTGGAGTGTTTTGTTGTATTTGGTGCACAGCCTGTGCCTCTAGTTTTTGTTTGACGTTTATGGCCTTTGTTGTCTCCCGGGACCGGGCTTTTTCACGGGGGGGGGGTCAGCTAGCGGATCAAGGAGAGAGAGGCCTACAATTTGATGGGGGGGGGGGGAATATGCGTCCCCCCCCCCCCACCCCTGCAATTTGAGACAAAAATGAAACCATGCAGGAACTCATAGTGCACCTTTAATGGTTAAACATAGTAGATGGTCCTTTCTTTTTTTTGGGGGGGTAACTACCTGGAACCCTCACGTTAACTGTCCCAAGAGGGACAAGGTGTCTCCAATGTGGACATTTCAAAAGGGACTCAAAGCATTTCTTACAGTGCTGTCCCGGTCCTCTCACCTGCAGACGGGACGTGCACGACTGTCCTCGGTGCTTTAAAAAAAAAAAAAAACAGAAAAATCCCAAAAATGTTGACTTTAAATCTGATTTTTCACAAAGCACATCAGTTTTTAGAGAAACGTGGAGCATGTCCACATGGATCTGAAGACAGGTTACGTCTCTACGGAGCCAGTTGATTGACCTTTTTTCCCGGCGGACATGTTGACATGTCGTAGGAGGAGAAGAACAGGTGTATTCAACGCTATTAATAATGGCCGCGTTCCATTTAGGAGAGACCCGGGTGTTGAGCTTGCTGACCCACTGAATCAGCTCACTGGGACACTTAATGGAACGGAGCCATCGTCTCCTACGATGACGTATCAAGATGTCTGCTGGGAAAAAGAGATTTTGGAAAATTTAAAATCACATTTAAATCTGGTGGCGGGAAGGCGGAGAGTGAGGCCTGAGATCTGGACCTCTTTCACACCAAGGGTCGAACCAGGGCTGAACTAAGGGTGCAACGGTACATTGTGACATCATCGTGACATCATCTTGACATCATCTTGACATCATGGTGACATCATCTTGACATCATCTTGACATCATCGTGACATCATCGTGACATCTTGACATCATCTTGACATCATCGTGACATCATCTTGACATCATCGTGACATCATCTTGACATCATCTTGACATCATCGTGACATTAGGACATTGATAACACAACGTGTTGAACATGTTTCAGTTGGCCCTGGTCTGGTTGAACCCTGGTCTGGTTGAACCCTGGCCTGGTTGAACCCTGGTTTGGTTGAACCCTGGTCTGCTTGACCTTGGTCTGGTTGACCCTGGTCTGTTCAAGTCTGGTCTGGTCAACTCTGGTCTGGTTGAACCCTGGCCTGGTTGAACCCTGGTTTGGTTGAACCCTGGTCTGCTTGACCTTGGTCTGGTTGACCCTGGTCTGTTCAAGTCTGGTCTGGTCAACTCTGGTCTGGTTGAACCCTGGCCTGGTTGAACCCTGGCCTGGTTGAACCCTGGTCTGCTTGACCTTGGTCTGGTTGACCCTGGTCTGTTCAAGTCTGGTGTGGTTATGCCTGGTCTGGTTGAACCCTGGTCTGGTGGAACACTGGTCTGGTTGACCCAAGTCTGGTTGAACCCTGGTCTGTTGGAACCCTGGTCTGGTTGAACCCTGGTCTGGTTGAACCCTGGTCTGGTTGACCCCTGGTCCGACCCGGGTCATCGGTGTGAAAGAGGACACTTTTCTGCCACTTCCTGTTACCAGAACCCTTGATGATGATGTGAGACCGTCAGATTTCTGCCTTACTGTTGGTCAGATGCCAAAAAAACAACAAACAACCCCAAAAAAATCTAAAAAATTAAATTTTTTAAATACTCGCTTATCGACCATCATAAATGGGGATACGATAGTTCGGAAAAATGCCAAATATCGGCCGATAATATCGGTCGGGCTCTAGTACAGACTGAAGGATTTATGAAGGAATGAAGATTTTGGAGAAATTACAAAGACCTTAAAAAACACGGTTGTCTTATTTGTGGTGCGTCCCTCAAAGCCCCGACACACCGTAGCTTTAGGGGGGGGAGTTTTGGGGTTTCTGTCAATTACAGAGTGTGGTCTAGACCTACTCTCAATGTAAAGGGCTTTTCACACGGCGAGCGACACCCCCCCCCCCCCCCCACCTCCCCGTGTGAAAAGGCCTGAAGTTTCGTAACTTCTGTGATTATTTGACACCATGAATGAGTTGAAAAGGACTTTCTCTGCATGTCAACAACACGCGACACGCGTTTTGAAGCGTGTTGCGTTCAATGTCCGGTGGATTGAAGCGTCACGATGTATTACAATAAAAATGTTAAGCACAGCTACATGCAACTACGTTGTGGAAGTGATGTTGTTTACGGTGCTGCATTTGTGACGCTGTCGCATTTTACAATGATAACGTTGGCCTGTCCTCGGATTAAAGGGTCACTCGCGGGGTTTTTTTTTCCACCTGGACCTTATTTCCCAATTTGGTGACTGATGGGAATGTCGATCTTTGGTATTGATCCAGTATTTAGCGAAACAAGCCACAGTGCAAGTTAATGGGGTGATTGTGCAGCTTGTATTTACCTTCCCAAAACGTCTGTTTCTGCTGCTGACTGACTCAGATTATTACTCTTAAGTGTCTGACGACATTATGAAAGGATTTTTAAGAATGTTGACCTTTCTATTAACGTGTAAGATCCTTGTTTACGTAAAAACATCTGCTGAATTTGCGACTTTAGATGCACTGATTAAACTACTTAAACAGCTGAAATCATTTAAAATGATCCGATGTGATGTAATGAAGAAGCAGAGGAACAAATTTAAGGTGCTGTAGGTAGGAGTAGGCAGGATGGTGAAGATCAAGGAACATCAACTAAACCCACCAGACTCCATGTAAATAAACAGCAATTTAAGCATCGTAAAATTCACTTCATTCAAAGTCGACAGAAACTAAATAAAACCATGAAAAGCAGTTTTGGGTCGTCTTTCCACTTTTCCAACCATTATAACTCCAGTTTTGGTTGAAATTAACACATAGTTTACTGATTTACATGTGAACATATGTTGGCTCTATACACGCTAAAAGTACTGTTTTTTAAATGGAGTCTGGTGGGTTAAGCGCTTGAGACTCCAGAGCGGTTTCTGGTTAAACAGAAAGGTCTTGAAGAGGGTTTTAAGGTCTATCTCTGTAGGGATCCATCCCATAATGTTGTCAGACACTTAGAATAATAATCTGAGTCTGTTGAACATCTGTCCTGTAGGGTAACATTACAGCTTGTTTCTCCCTGATGATGAACATCTGTCCTGTAGGGTAACATTACAGCTTGTTTCTACCTGATGATGAACATCTGTCCTGTAGGGTAACATTACAGCTTGTTTCTCCCTGATGATGAACATCTGTCCTGTAGGGTAACATTACAGCTTGTTTCTCCCTGATGCTGAACATCTGTCCTGTAGGGTAACATTACAGCTTGTTTCTCCCTGATACTGAACATCTGTCCTGTAGGGTAACATCTGTCCTGTAGGGTAACATCTGTCCTGTAGGGTAACATCTGTCCTGTAGGGTAACATTACAGCTTGTTTCTACCTGATGAACATCTGTCCTGTAGGGTAACATTACAGCTTGTTTCTACCTGATGAACATCTGTCCTGTAGGGTAACATTACAGCTTGTTTCTCCTGATGATGAACATCTGTCCTGTAGGTGACATTACAGCTTGTTTCTCCCTGATGCTGAACATCTGTCCTGTAGGGTAACATTACAGCTTGTTTCTCCCTGATGATGAACATCTGTCCTGTAGGGTAACATTACAGCTTGTTTCTCCCTGATGATGAACATCTGTCCTGTAGGGTAACATTACGCTTGTTCTCCCTGATGATGAACATCTGTCCTGTAGGGTAACATTACAGCTTGTTTCTCCTGATGATGAACATCTGTCCTGTAGGGTAACATTACAGCTTGTTTCTACCTGATGATGAACATCTGTCCTGTAGGGTAACATTCAGCTTGTTTCTACCTGATGATGAACATCTGTCCTGTAGGGTAACATTACAGCTTGTTTCTCCCTGATGATGAACATCTGTCCTGTAGGGTAACATTACAGCTTGTTTCTACCTGATGATGAACATGTCCTGTAGGGTAACATTACAGCTTGTTTCTACTGATGATGAACATCTGTCCTGTAGGGTAACATTACAGCTTGTTTCTACCTGATGATGAACATCTGTCCTGTAGGGTAACATTACAGCGCTTGTTTTCTCCTGATGATGAACATCTGTCCTGTAGGGTAACATTACAGCTTGTTTCTACCTGATGTTGAACATCTGTCCTGTAGGGTAACATTACAGCTTGTTTCTCCCTGATGATGAACATCTGTCCTGTAGGGTAAACATTACAGCTTGTTTCTACCTGATGATGAACATCTGTCCTGTAGGGTAACATTACAGCTTGTTTCTCCCTGATGATTGAACATTCTGTTCCTGTAGGGTAACATTACAGCTTGTTCTACCTGATGATGAACATCTGTCATGTAGGTAAACAGTAAGCTTGTTTCTCCCTGATGATGAACATCTGTCCTGTGGACATTCCAGCTTGTTTCTCCATGATGATGAACATCTGCTGTAGGTAACATTACAGCTTGTTTCC
>NW_022603463.1:0-42280 GCF_008692095.1 Etheostoma spectabile
TGCTTTTAATTCACTTTTTTAATGTATAATATTATAATGTTTGTTGATTTGTTACAGGCCAACTACGGACGGGCATTGCAAACTAGCAAAGGTTTTACATTCTGTGGTGTGTAGCATTTGTTCAGTAAGTGTACTTATCCCACTACACATAAACAAGAACAAAGAACAAAAAAAGTGTTTGAGGCAGCACTTTATTGGATAATAATGTATATGAGAGTAACAGGAACCTCCAGGACCCAATACAAATTCTTCTGATTGTTGTTTAGACTTTGAGGATCACGTTCAGATTCCATTCACAACCTGGACCTGAGCTGTTTACTCTCCACCTTCTTCAGTCAGCCATTGTGGTTAACTAAAGTCTTGTAGAGTATCCACAACTTTAACTGAATAACCAAAATGTGGTTGCCAACACTATGAACACTGCTGATAAACTGACATGATTCTTATTTACAAGACTGGGTTCTGACAGGGAGGACAGTGAGTATTCCAATGTGAACAAAGCAGGAGACAATCTGTGAATCATAAACTGAAAATGTTCTGACTGAGAATTATATATATTAAGACTAAATTTCAGTCTATTGCCTACAGTTGCAGCCCCCCAGTGACACTGAAGTAACACCACCCACTGTTTTGTGTCTGCTTAACATGTTGACAAGAGGCTATATCACGAAGCGGAGTACTGACCACCTGAAAACTACTGAAAAACTGAAGTTATCATTACTGCTGGTTCCTGCAGGGACAAAGGTCCTGAGTTTACAATAAAGTGAGAATAATTAAGGAGCAGTAGAGAGGTTTTCATAGATAAGCAGACTCCCACACTGATGTACAGACTTAACCTTATATTTAAACATTAATGTACATCTTATTTATTCCTGTTGTGCGATAATGCTCAATATATTTTCACCTCAATGTAAATCTCTTTGTTTTGCCACCTCAGTAATATAATTTGCCCGCAGTTTCATCTTATGTCATATCACGTTACTCATGGAGCTGATGACGTTACATGTGAAGTCATTACCATTTCTGGTGAACATGCTCAGAGCTGGATTAGTAAAACCCAGAGATAGCGAAAGTGAAGCCAGGTAACCCCAAAAAAGAGCAGACTAAGATGAACTGACTTTGTGATACAGGAGCTAGGTGTCACAGAATGACTTTCAAAAGCAAAGGTTGCCATGTGCTGGTCAAATCTCTGAAAACCATCTCCTGACAGAGCTACAAGAGAGCTTCTATGGACACACAGAGCTAAAGTTACAAACAGACTTCAAGTCAGGCAGGAAGTTTGTGCGTGTTTGTGTACAGGAAGGAATAGCTAGTTCATTCCCAGAGTTCCCTGGGAATCAATTGTCATCGGCAGCCAGGGAAGGAAGAAGTGGGAGGAGTCTAGTGCTGCGTCCACTTGATGCTCTTCAGATCGATGCCTTCTTGAACCATCTCCCACAGAGACTGGCAGACAGAGCGAGAGACAGGGAGACAGACAGGTTATTGGGCTTTACCCACAACAATATTACAATTTAGAACACATTACAGAACTATTGCCATCACACATTCATGCAAAGAAAGCATCTACTTGACAAAGGCAGAAAGAAATATGTACGGAGCAACGGAGTCAGTTTTAGAGTTTAATTCAAATTTATTACAACATGGATCTGTGACATTTTACTCACCAATTTCATATTTGATATCTTGGAACAGAGTGACAAGAAGTCTGACGATCGGACAGTTTGGAGACAATTGGTTTCATTTAATTTAAACTGAAAGTAAGGGCACCTAACAGTAATAATCCCTCATTAAACAGGAAAACAGTAGGTATAGTAGGTCACGTTGAAGCTGAAAGACGGCACTGAACGGACAATTTGGGAAATAATTTAACGTTCACCTTCGTTTTTTCTTACAAAAGGTTTTGCCAACTTGTTGTCTGACTGCTTGTTTTTCCATGACCAGTCAGATTTCTTCTAAGTGATGTCACCCTGTTCTCAGATTTGACATTGGTGAGTACAGTGTCATCATTCTACTACATAACCAACTACTTAACCAAAAAAAACTCACCTCATCTCTCGGAGCCTGGAGACCTGCAGGATACATTTCTCTGCTGTGTAGTCTACCTCCTCTTCTGGGTGAACCTGCCAATACCAAACCTAACACACACACACAACACACACCACACCACGTTAACCCTACAAGTGATGTCACTGTAAATGCTAGGGATCAAGATCATAATATACTTCTGAAGACATGGGATTTCTTTAAAATGACAAACGTTGTTATCAGAATTAGGATCTGGATTACAGTGCTGTCAGTGTTTGTACCTGATGGAAGAGTGAGCCAGGTCTTCATCTGCTCCGATCGCTCTGAGGACGTATGATGGCTCCAGAGACGCTGACGTACATGCACTGTGGGCACACAAACAAACATCATACAACACAAAATGGCAACCCACTTGCAAAACATTGCCCATAGTGCTACTATGGTTAAGAAAGGGTACAGTTAAATTTATGTTTTTAAAAAGTTTTGAAGAGCTTGTGTGTGTGTCTGACCTCCCAGATGACAGAGCGACATCCTTCAGCGCCATCAACAGACTCTCTCCCTCCACATAGGCAAAGGACAGGTTGACACAGCCTGAAAAGTACACAAACAATCACGTCAATATAACATACTTTCTACAGAAACCTTTAACATCAAGTCCAAAGACGTCCAGGTCCATAAAGGTTCAAATTCAAGGATATGACAGTTATGTCTTTTTGTGTAAGAGTTTCACTTGTCTTTCTGTTTGTGTGTGTGTGTGTGTGTGTGTGTGTGTGTGTGTGTGTGTGTGTGTGTGTGTGTGTGTGTACCAGGGTAGCGATGTTCTGGATCTCCGTTCATGATGACGTCAGGAAGCTCCATGATCTTCTGGATTAGACGATTAGCCAGCATAGACACTCTGTGATGATCATACTACCACAGACACACACACACACACACACACACACAGAACACACACACAGACAGACAGACAGACAGACAGACACACCCAATACATACAGACACACACTTTGAGTCTCAAATGTTTGGATGTATTTTTGAGTCTGAGTGGATGTTTGGGTGCGTTCGTTTTACCTCCAACTCCTGATTTGCGATGCTGCAGGCGGCTCCCGCCCAACAGCAGAGGGGTGGTACCGTTCCGGAGGCAGCCCCCTCTCCTGCCCACCCCCACTCTGCAGCGGCTCCAGACGCACCCGGGGGCCGGCGGCGAACATACAAAGCACCCACACCTATACACACACACGGACACACACAGGCAAGTAACTTCCAAGCAGATCAGCATGACATGCGGAGTGGAGGGTGACAATTTTTTGGGACTCCCACAGGTCACGGTATTCCCTCAGGAGTCCCGCGGTACGGAGTCACCCTCTAATGGGGGACTACCAAAAGGATCAGAACATGTATGCTCCATCAATACATGCTGCGGTTAGAAGAGATTATTAAAAATAACATTAATTACAACATTTATTCTGAAGATACCAAAATCTAAATGTGTCTTTCACCAAGTGGGGGTACGGTGCATAGCTGCGACTAGGGCTGTACAATGTTGTGATTTAGCATTGACATCGCGATGTGTGCATGCGCGATAGTCACATCGCCGGAACCTGCGCTGTGAAGAAGGGTAGCACCATGGGTAGGACACATTTTACCCAAGTTTGTTGTATGGTTTGTTGCCGGGGTGACGTGCACAGCGGTTGATTCGCTGTGATTGGTTCGTTATGCCGCTGCTCACAGCCAACATTCTCTGGCGGTCCTCTAGCTAAAAATGAGCGAGGAAGAGAATCCGCCGCAAAAAAGGATGAGTTTGTACCAAAAAGAAAGTCAAAATCAGCGGTTAGGGACTATTTTGGGTGCAAAAAAAGAGAATATTGACCAAAAACTGGTACGTTGTCAGGAGTGTTCTAAAGTTGTGGCCACAAAACAAGGATATTACTTAATTGGCACCACAAAGCTCTTTATGATGAATACAAAGACAAATCTGGATGTCAACTAGGGTTGGGCATCGAGAACCGATTCCTACTCCTATTCCAGTGGAATCGTTTCTTTAATTGAATTGTTTGGGGGATTTGATTTCAAAAGTGATCATCGGATCCAAGTTTCTGGTTTGCGTACCTCTAGGCGCTGGTATTGCAGCCATGGAGCACAGTAAGCGGCGCTCTAGTGTGGCTTTATGTTGCGTTGAAAAAGGATCTGTAAAACTGTAAATCATCCTTTAATCAAAATAAAAACCTTCCTCTTATTTGTGAAATAAGAATGTGACCCGTTTCAACTCCACCCCTCAAAGAATCAGAATCGAGAACCATTGAGAACCAGTATCGAAAGGAACTGGAATCAGTTCATATTGCTAAAGATATGTTGCCGTTACACACCGTCGCCAGAGAGGATTTAAGAAAATGGTCCAAACACTTATGTATGTATGTATGGTATGTCAATGCTGCACATATTTTTTTCCCAATTGCGATAAAAGAGTTGACTGAAAAATGCAAATCCAAGACTGACAAGTGGAATACATGCAGCTACAAAGACTTGAGGTCCAGCAGGACAACAGAGCCCGACATAAGTCTGACAGTCCATTTTCTCAAAAAGGACTTCGAAATAAAAGTCTCTGTTTGGAGACGGATACAGGACACATACCGCTAAGTATACTCTGTTTAGGAGATTTAATGCAAAACGTATCAAAGTTTTATTTCAACTTCATTTGTTTAGCCATGATTATGATGACCAACACTGTTTTACTTTGGCCAATGAGAACCAAAATGCTTATAAGTTGTTTTATAAAAAATATGTTTATTTTAAGTTATATTTTAGAACCAATCAGGGTTTTTTATTTAAAAATGTACTGCTTTTCTGTTTACAGAATATGTTCAGATTTTGTCACTTGTAATGAAACTTGTTTTTAATTATTTTAAAATATTTTAATTATTGACTTTAGCCGGATTGATGGTTTGCAATATCACAATATATATATCGTTGGAAAAAAGTACTGCAATGTAATTCTTTTCCAATATCGTGCAGTTCTAGTTGAAACAACATATATGCAAAATAAGTATGGTTTTTTGAGCAGGTCAGTCTTTTGTAACAAGGAGCTAAAGTGGGACGGAACGATCTGAAAAGTCTAGACCCCCCCCCTCTCACACATCAACTGACATAACTGCTTTAAATCGCTTAATCTTAATAATTCAAAACTTTGACTTAGTGCTTGCTTAAGCGTCTTTCTTCACTTTCATTTTAACCGCTACTGCAGCTTCTTTCAGTATTTATATTTTAACTGCAAATTTAACTATCAGAATTCAAGCCATTTTGTTTCAACAGGCAAATTTTAGCTGCAAGCACATGTCCCTTTCATTCAGAAACTTAAGCATTTTCTAGTACACAATTTGTAAAGCACTTTGAACTGCCGTGTGTATGAAATGTGCTGTATAAATAAACTCTCCTTGTCTAATGAGCTAACAGTTAAGAATACATCTACAGTAACGCTGGGCTAACCTTTGGGTCCGTAGAGCTTGTGCCCACTGATGGACATTAGATCAACCTTCCAGTCCGTGACTTTGATGGGAATCTTTCCGACAGCCTGAGCGGCGTCAGTGTGGAAGAAGACTCCTTTGGAACGGCAAATCTGACCTGTGGACAGGAAGAGTAAAGTTCGACAATTCAAAAGTATAGATCGGAACACTGAATCAGATCAGAGACCAGGGAACTGGTGAATACTCTACGTGGTCATGGTGATTCACTGAAACACGGATGTTTCAGAAATTTGATTTCTGCTTACGCAGATAGTAGTTAACATGGTTGCTTTGCAAAGGGTTACCGATCTCCTTGATTGGCTGCTTGACTCCTATCTCGTTGTTGATGGTCATCACTGACAACAGAGAGGTGTCAGGACGAATGGAGGCCTCCAACAGCTGAAAGCACACAGACACACAGTTTTGTAATGAAGACAATGACATCTGTATGTTTTCTGCACATGCTTACTGTTCATTTTGCACTCTCTCTTGTGTGTTTCTCTCTGTACGTTCATGAATACCTCCAGGTCCACCAGTCCGTGTGGTCTGGACCGGCAGGTAGGTCACACTGAAACCTTCAGACTCCAGGACTCGACACGAGTCAAGAACACATTTATGCTCGGTCTGCGTGGTGATCACATGACGCTTCTTGGTCTGGTAGAACCTGGACACGCCCTGCAGGAGAGGGAGGTGGGAGAGGCGGCGTCACTACTGACATCACAAACTGGGGTTTTACTCAGTGTTGCTGTTTTTACTGTACTTTCACCTTTCAACTATTCTCACTGCCTTGCCTTTCTGTTCCTAGTGTGTTCTCAGGGTATGATCACACCAGCATTTAGGATAGCTAGAATTAAAATTGTGCAGGGAAATCAACTCATTCCAATTAAATCATGATTGTTGGTTTTTTGCTTATCCAGGTGAAGTAAAATTGGTTAATGTTAAACTTTGGTAAACTTTAACAAAGCAAATTCAGGCCAACACCAAAAGCAAACTTTTCTATAGAGACCATTATGGAGGAAACTATTCTACTGTAGCTGTGCGTGTCACCATCAAGTTTAATTTAACCTCCTCTGTCGGAATATAAACTGCTCCAAAAAGAGCCATTGTTAGCAGACAGTCATAAGACATGAGTTGATGGTTTAGATATTTTCACAAAGACGCACAGATTAATTTCTGATGTGACCAGACCTTCATTCTGTTCTCTCTTTACTCTATATGTTTCCCCTGTTTTTGACCAGAGAAACCAGAGAAGGTAATAGTGAGAGGAGAGAGAGAAGGTGTGAAGGAGAGAAGGTGTGAAGAAGAGGAGGTAACGTGGAGGAAGTGATGAAGAAGAGGAGCGGATTGAGACCTTGATGGCCATGTTGTTGGACTCGGTGGCTCCGCTGGTGAAGATGATCTCCCTGGGATCTGCTCCAATCAGATCAGCCACCTGCTGCTCAGAGAGAGAGAGAGAGAGAGATTACACACAGTCAGTCTCTCTCTCAAGTTCAGATTAAAAGGAAAGATGACCAAGTACAAATGATGTTGAGCACTGGACTTCCATAAACCTGAGCTTCCTATGGAAGAAACAGGTAGTCTAGAAAACGAGAGGAATCATGGGTAATTATGGCCATATTATTTTTTGTAGATCCTTTTTAATCAGGCATGAGCAACAAAGCACAAAGCAGGTTGCAACCTGTTTGTGCTTTGCTGCTCCTATTTATTGTCCCTGCTGCCACTGACATGTTGGCTGATTGAATGATCACAATGGCGTTTATTCTTGTATGCTTGATTTTTTATGTGACAGGTTGATCGCAAAATTGCCCTTAAATGAAGATGTTGAATTGAATGTTGTACAAGGTTTACAATGTGGATGGTTTACAGAGCACTGTAATGTAAAGAAATAATGTACAGTATATATAAAGAACTAGTTTCTCTCTCTGTACACAGAGTTCTCTATACCTTTCTGGCCGTCTCCATGGCGCTCTCGCTCTCCCAGCCGTAGGCATGTGTTCTGGAGTGAGGGTTACCGTAGTAATTCACCTGGTAGGGCAACATGGCGTCCAGCACCCGGGGGTCCTACACACAAATACACATGTGTTAAATTGTAAGTGCAAGTTAGTGTAAGTAACTCCCTGACATCAGCTGGAAAAACATGGTTGGTAACGGTTACCATGGGCGTGGTGGCCTGGAAGTCCATGTAGAGGGGGCGCAGCTCATCTTTCTCCAGTTCGTGTTTCTTTATCAACTCTGCAGCAAAAAAATAACAACAGTCACCAGTCAGCTGGGGGTTTAATCCGAACTGAATGATCCTGGTCTGAAACACTGGTCAGACAACAGGCCGGTCAGCATGCGTTGAGTTATTCATCAACAATTCATCTTCTGTGTCTAGAGAGCAGAGAATGGAAAACTGTCAAGTTCAGAAAGATAAACACGATTTGTTTACATCCAGTGTTACTCTCCAAAACACATTGTGTGGATTGTTAGGGTTCAAAATAAGCGCCATCTACCAGCCAAATGCTGGTAAAATATCCAAGTGGCTGGTAGTTCTGCTTCACTCACCAGCCAAAAACAATGGTAATCTATTGAGTGGCTGGTCAAAATTCAACATTCACTAGCTTTGGCTTGTGAATGAAAGGGTTAATTTTGACCGCTGATTGTGAGTCAAAGGCACTCACATTTAGTTTGAGCTACTTTAAATTCAGAATTGTTTGTTGCGTTACATTTTAATACACCCATGTTCGTTAACGTTATGTTTTAGGAAGTTTTGTTTCCGTACCAAACTGCGTCACTTTGGGATTAGCTTCAAGCTAACTGCTCTGTGGCTTAAATGACCAGGCTAACGTGCTCCGGACGGCTATTACCTTTATGAAGAGAGCTAGCGGCTCTACCATCAGAGCCCAGCCAGAGAGGAAGCTTTGACAACGGCCTGAGCAGCCGAGAGGAGACGGTCTTGCCCGGGGAAAGCATCTGGTCGGCTGGCTGGTTTTAACTGGAGACACTCGGACCGCAACCAAAACACAAGACAACACCGGAATGAACCACTTTAACCTGCTGGTTTCTGTGGAAGAAAATTAACAATATTTACGATTTAAGAGTACCGTTTAAACGTGAGCGAAGTTTGGTTTCGTTAAAGAACGTTGCCGCTTTTCAAATGCATCCAGGTTACAACACTACAGTCTTTGGTTATAACACAGTGTCAAGGTCGACATGCTAACTAAGAACACTTCCGATGATGACTTTCAAAATAAAATATTTTGAATGCGTGTCAAAGTTATTTATTTATTTTCACGTTACTCTTTACTTTTTTGGGAGCTTAATCCTCTGATTCTTTGATAGTATTGGATTCACCTAATATACATCCAATCCATGCATCCACGAGGCATGAGTTACAGAGAAAAAAATAAACAGAAACGGGGAGGAAGTTTATTTAGACGGGCCGAGCTCTCACTGGCCGATATGTGATGTTTTGGTCCTGTTTGGGGCCTCTCTCTGTCCTGTGATTGGTTAAAGCCAAGAGTTTATGCAACGCGGATTCAGCATAGACAGTTACGCCCGCTAGGATTTGTATCCCCTGGCCACGGGAGCGCGCGTGCACTCAGAACGGATTTTAAAGGGATATTTCACCGTTGGAAAGATGAATATATCTTTAAATTGGGTCACTTATGTAGTAGGAATGTGAATTTGTTTTTAGAAATTGGTGCCTTCTAGGTCGAGAAAATCCATTAGGCTCATTGGAGATGAGCCAGGTCTGCGCACAATCCCCAATGCATGCTGGTTAAACTTGTGTCTGACTTGATCCGCACTTGTTCTGACGTCATGCGTCACGTAGGCAACATAACCTCACAAGATAAAGGCAGCCGCAGTTCTTATATGCAGGCAGCGCACTTGCTTTTCACCAAGTTTCATTTGGGAGAACAAACATATTTATGTTTTCCTTCATGGGTGCTGCCCAAAAAAAAAAGTAAAAAAATGTTTGTAATTCAGATGGCCGAGAGGAACATATACTGGATGCCTATCAACTACATATGCCTATAATCAAGCCGTAAAGTAGGGTCTCTTTCAACTCAGGATAGGATTGTAGATGAAAAGTTTGACTGATGCATAACCGCGAGCAGCTTTGTGGGTGCTGTTGGAATTTAAAATTTTATATGTGCTTAAACATTGTGTGATTTGCATAATAAATTTAAGCTAAAAGGTAAAAGCATTATTAGTTAGTTGAGGTGGTTCAGGCATCTGGTAAGAATGTCTCCTGGGGGCCTCCCTAGGGAGGTGTTCCAGGCACGTCCAGCTGGGAGGAGGCCTCGGGGAAGACCCAGGACTAGGTGGAGAGATTATATCTCCAACCTGTGACGGCCCGGCCTGTTATGTCTGCTCTTTTTTTTGTTGCAGGTGCTGAGAGTGGGCGGGTCGTCTTGCCTGGCCGGGTGGGCGTGGCCTACAGAAGGCATAAGGGCCTGCCCTGCTGGGAGTCTCACTCTCTCACCTGGTCCTTCAGGAGCAACCACCATTTTGTTCTTTGTTTGGTTTTGGGTTCAGTTAGGTTATTGTTGTATTTAGTTGAATAAATCTCATTTTGGTTGCATTATCTGTGTGAAACCTCCCTTTTTGTTGCTGGCTTTGAGCCAGGCTGTAACAAATGGGGGCTCGTCCGGGAGTTTAGTCCGGGTGATCAGGTTCTGGCACTTGTGCCGTTGGTTGGTTCACCTTTTCAGGCTAAGTTTTGTGGTCCTTATACAGTGACCCGAAAAGTGTCAGACCTGAATTATTTCATCGCGACTCCGGATCGAAGGAAGTCGGAACAGTTGTGCCACATTAAGTTGTTGAAACCCTATTATGCTCGTTCTGCTGTGTCCGGTCCCGGTCGGTGGTTTCTTCTGGTGCGGCAGCGGGTACGCTAGATAATCCATCTCCATCTGGTGATCTGATGGTGGAACATGAGGATGTGTTGGTTTCACCTGATGATGGCGTGTTGATGGGGCGTCTTAAGAACTCTGAGACACTGGATAAACTGGAGGGAGTGTTAAAACATTTACCTGAACCAAGGCGTTCACAGTTGGTGACCCTGATAACAGGGTATCCGTGTTTGTTCGCTGATGTTCCGTCGCGTACTCACCTGATTCAACATGACATTGATGTGGGAGATGCTAAACCCGTTAGACACGTTTTTATCGCATGTCTTTGGAAAAGCGCGAGCAGTTGGAGGCGGAGGTCGGTTATATGTTGGAGAATAACATTGCTGAGCCGTGTGCCTCTAGTTGGTCCTCTCCATGTTTGCTTGTAAAGAAGCCTGATGGTACGTTTAGACCGTGTACTGATCTTCGCAAAGTGAACCTACTGACGAAGCCTGATTCGTTTCCACTTCCGCGTATGGAGGACTGTGTGGACCAAGTTGGTTCTGCTAAGTTTGTCAGTAAGTTTGACTTGCTTAAAGGTTATTGGCAGGTTCCTTTAAGTCCTAGGGCTAGGGAGATTGCGTCCTTCATTACTCCCAGTGGTTTGTACTCATATTCAGTGATGCCATTTGGGTTACGAAACGCCCCAGCCACTTTCCAACGCCTAATGAATACGGTTGTGTCCGGACTGGTGGGTTGTGCTGTTTATTTGGATGATGTGTCATATACAGTGACTCTTGGGAGGATCATCTTCAGCGTATCCAGGCCCTGTTTGACCGTTGGCCTGGGCTGGGTTGACCGTCAATTTGGCAAAATGTGAGTTTGCTAAGGCAACTGTCACCTTCCTGGGTAAGGTGGTTGGTCAGGGGCGGGTTTGTCCAGTGAGGGCAAAGGTGTTGGCTATTGACCAGTTTCCTGTTCCGACTACCAAGAAAGAGCTCTCTCGTTTCTTGGGTATGGTGGGTTACTATCGTGGGTTTTTGTAACCACTTTTCCACTGTGGCTGCTCCCCTCACTTCTATGCTAAGCCAAAAGGTTAAGTTTGAATGGTCGCTTAAATGTCAGGACGCTTTTGAGTCGGTGAAGTCTTTGTTGTGTTCTGCCCCTGTTCTAGCAGCCCCCCAGATGGACCGGCCTTTTTCGCTGTATGTGGATGCTAGTAAGGTGGGGGCTGGTGCTGTGCTCATGCAGACAAATGGAAATGGTGTTGACTGTCCGGTGAGTTTCTTTTCGAAAAAGTTTAACTCACATCAGCTTAATTATTCCATCATTGAAAAGGAGGCTCTGGCACTCATTTGGGCTTTGCAGCACTTTGAGGTTTATGTGGGGGGAGGGGTGAGTCCAGTAGTGGTTTACACTGATCATAACCCTCTGACTTTTCTCCATTCACTCCAGAATCCGAATCAGCGACTTATGCGTTGGTGTCTTTTCCTCCAACCTTTTCATTTAGACATTCGACATGTCAAAGGAGCTGACAATACCGTGGCGGATGCCATGTCCAGAGCTGTGGCGGTATAAGCGTTTGTGGCAGTTGGGATGTGGTTGGGAGTGTGAGGACTCCCGTCTTGAGGGAGGGGGTGTGACGGCCCGGCCTGTTATGTCTGCTCTTTTTTTTGTTGCAGGTGGTGAGAGTGGGCGGGTCGTCTTGCCTGGCCGGGTGGGCGTGGCCTACAGAAGGCATAAGGGCCTGCCCTGCTGGGA
Organism: Etheostoma spectabile; assembly: GCF_008692095.1. Lineage (NCBI taxonomy): Eukaryota > Metazoa > Chordata > Actinopteri > Perciformes > Percidae > Etheostoma > Etheostoma spectabile. The sequence goes on from NW_022603463.1 coordinate 12,104, forward strand.
GTCTCACTCTCTCACCTGGTCCTTCAGGAGCAACCACCATTTTGTTCTTTGTTTGGTTTTGGGTTCAGTTAGGTTATTGTTGTATTTAGTTGAATAAATCTCATTTTGGTTGCATTATCTGTGTGAAACCTCCCTTTTTGTTGCTGGCTTTGAGCCAGGCTGTAACAAACCTGGCCTGGGAACGCCTCGGGACCCCCCAGTCGGAGCTGGATGATGTGGCTCGGGAAAGAGAAGTTTGGGGTCCCCTGGTGGAGCTGCTGCCCCCGCGACCCCATACCGGATAAGCGGATGAAGATGGATGGATGGATGGTAAAAGCATTATTTCAGCATAAATGAGGACATGTTGGTCATGCAGTAAGTTTGTTGTTATAAGTATATAGTTTGTTGTTTGCTGTTTGTTACATTAATGTTATGGGTCCGCTGTCTTCTGTGTTGTTGTTTTTCCCTGTTTGTCTATCTGTGTTTTCATCGGCCACCAGAGGGCGCTCATACCTGATTCCATGAGAGGTGTATCTACTCATCCCCTCCTCCGTCTTGCTACACAGCTGGTATCCATCATCATTATCACCTCATCAGTATTTAAACCTGGGCTGGCCACTTCTTCGGCGCCAGTTGTTACCTACTTTCCGTGGTAACTGGTCTTGTACTTAGCTTAATGGTATTCCGTTGCCTTGCCTTTGTACTGATTTTGTGTTTCTGCCACAGCGTTCGTGTTCCGTCTCATCGTCTGTCTTGGATCCCCTTCATCACCTCCCGTGTCTGGATTGTTTGGTGTTTGTTTGTTTTTGGTGTTGGTTATTCTGTTCCTCAGAATAAACCCATTTTTGTTTTACATCACTCCCCCTTGTGGTTGTTCTGTGTCCGGATCCAACACCTACACTTAACAATTAAGTATTTTGCAATACTTCTGTTTTATAATATAAGATGTTCGGCTACATTTTGTTATAATCCAGCTCTCCTAAATGTGTTAGAAGCAGAATTGATTGTTAGGGATGCTTCCTGAGTCTGGTTTCAGTCTCTTTACCCCCACTGATCTTTTCCTGAACTGAGGGTCATAAACTCTCAGTCACATTCCAACTGAAAAGATAACGAATAAGCACACACGCATCACTGTGGTCTAAAGACCCCACCCTTTGTAGATGAGACTAGGGGTCCAAGAGCCAGAGAGTCAGACGAAGGAAGGGGAGAGTTGTGACAGCTTGATCCAGGTAACTTTGTCTCAGGACATCCTATGTAATAAATGGATTCACATTTCAACATCTGAGATTTGGACTACTAATTGAATGCACCCTGAGAATGGAGCAGGATTTAGCTCCAACAGTGCTCAGTATTAGCGGAGTACCCAAGGTATAGCAGCATTTTCGACCTAGAGGTGAACTGTAGGGGAGAGCCGGGACAGTTGAAACACTTTTTAATTAAACGTAATTTACAAAGCGGTCGTATCGCACTGAAAGCTGATATTTTGTGAGTAGCAACCTACACGTGTCATCTGTCAAATCCAGCTGCATTTTCAGCTTTGAACATAACCGTTCAGGAGTTATTACACCAAGATTGGGACGTGCGTAATGTTTCATCTGTCCCTCCTGGACGGGACGAATGAAACAGCATGCGGGGACGAATGAAACATACAGTTTAAGCCACATAAACTTCCAACAACTTTAATATTTTACTGTTTATCATGGATGGTACTTAGAAGAGGTGTTATTTTAGATAGATTGTTGCAGGGCTATGCGTCTTTGTAAATGTAAATAAATGTAAATGTGCTGTATTTATATAGCGCTTTTCCAGTCTTAACAACTGCTCAAAGCGCTTTTACATCTACAGGAACCATTCACCATTCACACACATTCATACACTGTGGCCGGGGCTGCCGTACAAGGTGCCACCTGCTCATCAGATAAACATTCACACACATTCACACTCCGATGCGCAGCACCAGGGGCAACTCGGGGTTCAGTGTCTTGCCCAAGGACACTTCGACAATGACTGCAGGGGCGGGGGATCGAACCACCAACGATTGGCAGGCAACCGCTCTACCACTGAGCCACAGCTGTAAATGTCTCTTACAGTTTTTTTGGATTGCTTAAGCACGATTTTCAAAACAGGGCCCGTGTTTTCAAAACACTACACACAATTAGCACAACCACACACCCAACTAGCAAAACACTACAGATCCTTTGCATAATTAAACACTCTTGTAAAAACTATACACTTCTGTTTAAAAACCACACTTTGTTACCATATGAAACACACACGTTTCACATTACTATACTCTGCACGAGTTACACTCTGCTCTGATAAACCTAAAACACTTTTAGCACTTCTACTTCCCTATGATTAGAGTTGGCTACCATCAACAAAGTACAAATATAATGTAAATTCACCAAACACTACACAAGACCAATGTTGCAGACTGAAGAAACTCATTTATTTCTCAACACGACCAAAATGTTGACATGGAGATTCATAATACTGTAACAAAATGTCACTTTACGTATTGTACTGTAAAAAACAAAACACTAGACATTGTCTCTTCGCCTAGCTGGATCTGGCCAGAGAATTTCATCAACATCGCAGGCAATGTTGTCATTAGCAAGACACCTTGGAAAGAAACGTCTTGAATGACGAATCCATCCTTGTATTGCTGCTACCTCCATCTGGTCACAGGCCTCCTCCATGGCTTGGATGAGGGGTACCTCAGCCTGGAGACGGAGATCATATACCTTCCACCGCCATGCCGAGAAAAACTCTTCTATAGGGTTGAGAAATGGAGAGTATGGTGGAAGATATAGGATGGTGAAAGGTGGATGTTGCTGAAACCAGTTCTGAACCAGAGCAGAGCGGTGGAAAGACACATTGTCCCAGACAACAATGTATTGCATATGATCGATTTGATTTGCTGCTGTTATGTTGTGCAATTGGTCCAAGAATGTGAGTATGAGTGCTGTGTTGTAAGGGCCCATATGGGCATGGCGGTGGAGGACCCCATTCTGTGTAATGGCTGCACAGAGTGTTATATTACCCCACGTTGCCCTGGGACATTGACTATAGCCCTGTGGCCAATGATGTTTCTTCCCCTCCTTCGTGTTCTCGTCAGGTTGAACCCAGCCTCATCTACGTAAATGAACTCATGCTGGATCTCCATCCATTTGTAAAACTCTCTGAAGAACAGTGTCACGCAAAATTGTGTTCAGTGTAGATCTAGTATACATATTACAGTACAGTAAAAGATTATGAGACAGTATGCAAGATCACAATGCTTAGGTGAATACATACCTCTGCATAATCATGCCGCAGTCGTTTCACCCTTTCGGAATTGCGCTCGAAAGGCACTCGATAAATTTGCTTCATTTGAATATGGTTTTTTATTAGGATGCGTGCCAGTGTTGATGTTGAGACCTGATGGATATTGTTGAAACCGACGTGGTTATTGACAATGTTAGCTTGGAGCTGATTGAGGGTTATAGCATTGTTGGCCAAAACCATGTTTACTATGTCCCTCTCTTGCTGTTCTGTGAACATAGGAGGCCTTCCCCCTCGTCGTCCCTGACCCTCAGTTCTATGTAGAGAAAAAAAACAGTAAACAATAGTACAGTAATTTCACAGGAAAAGGTAACAGAAGTGCTGATAGTGCATAGAATACAGTACTGTAAGCAGTTGCTGAAACCGTGCAGATGTTTTTGATGTGATGATATTTTTACAATACCTATTTTCCAGTCGAAATGTTCTTATCACACTTGCCACTGTGTATCGGCTTAGATTTGGCTGTACTCGCAGTCCAGCCTCCCTCAGCGTCAGGCCGTGGTTGACAACGTGGTCAACCAGTGTTGCACGGATCTCATTTGTCAGATTCGGTCCTCTTTGAGCACCTTCTCGTCTTCCTCTTCCTCTTCCTCTACCTCCAGCATGGCCTCCATCTCTTCCTCTTCCGTTGATTCCTCCTCTGTTGATTCCTCTTCCTCCCCTTCCTCCTCTTCCTCCTTGTCCTTCTCCTCCTCCTTGTCGTCCTCCTTGTCCTTGTCCTTGTCCTTGTCCTTGTCCTTGTCCTCGTCCTTCTCCTCCACCTCCACCTCCACCTCCACCTCGTCTTACTATTTCTCTGACTCTTTCCATTGTGCTTGAAGACCGATGAACTCACCTGCTGCTTTTTATAGTGCTTACACACCTGATTGGTGTGTCTCCAATTAAGCAAACAAGTGTTTGCACACCTGATGACTGTGTTGAATCAATTGGTTGGAAGGTGCGGTAATTTGACAGTCAGTGCTTTGGTATTGCAAGGAAGTGACTTCATAATAGATTTTTGTGTGTAATGTATGTTAAGTGTGTTTAGTGTTTTGCAAATCAATGTGTGTAGAGTTTTGCAACAAGTGTGAGGTTGACAATGTGCTTATAGTTGTGCAAATATGGGCTGATCTTTTGCTTCTTGAGTGTAAGGTTTTGCTAATAGTGTACTACTTTTAACTTTAGTGTGTAAGCAATCCAAAAAAACTGTAATAACTAATTGCCGTCATCCTGAAGCGCGTATGAAGCGGTTATTGAAGTATCATCTACTGTGGATGATTCTGACATTTTTATTGCTAGAGCAGTAGGTTTTTCCATTTATATCATGTTTATATTGTGGAAAATGTCGTTTCACTAGGTTTTTTCGTGGGTTAGACCACTGGGCATAAAATATGCAAAGCATGCAATATGAAAGTCTGGGATTGTGGACAACACCAAATGGTCTACCGAATAAGCATGCAGTCAAACCTTTAAATGAAAAACACGAATTAATAATCAAAAAAATGTGACCGCTAATGAAGTTTACTTTTGACCATCAAAATGTGTTTATTGGCTGTAACTCCGTGATAAAAGGAAATGACAGGAAGATATTTGGCTGATAGGAGGAGGTTAACATGCTGTATGTTCAGACCGAAGGAAGTCTGTCTATCATCATTGCACTCGGAGAAAACTGGAATGTTTCATCCGTCCCGCGTTTCAATGGTCCCGGCTCTCCCCCACCCCGCTCCCCCCTCCTCTTTCCCCTTCTCACACAGCTTCTCTGTGCACGGTATGTCGGTACACGATCCGTCCTGCCTGCACGATCCGTTCTGTGCATGTGCAAGATGTTCGCGCATGCACAGATGATAATCATGATGAACGCGGATTTACGACACTGCACGATCCGACAGTTAAAGAAAGTCTGATGATATTATTGATGAAGAATAATCTGGATTTATGCCAGGAAGAAATATTTGTAATAACATACAATTAGTATTGGATATGATAGATTATGATAAATATATGTTGGACAATAGCTTTATGATGTTTGTAGATTTTTACAAGGCATTTGATACCATTTGTCACCGATTTATGTTTAAAGTTATTAAGTGTCTTGGATTTGGTAACCAATTTTTTTTGAAAGCTGTCATGAAGTGTCAAAAGCAATAAGTTGTATTAAGGAATTCTCTGATGTGTCAGGTTTAAGAATGAATTTGAGTAAATCTGTTTTACTACCACTTAAGGATTGTGACCTATCCGAAGTAGAGGGAATCCCTGTGAAGCATACGATTACATACGTGGGTGTTAACATTGATAAGAATGAAAAACGTCGCAATGACCTGAACTTCAGTCCTATAATTGAACAAATAGGGAAAAAATGTAATACATGGTTGATGAGAGATCTGTCGTTGAAAGGTAGAGTTTTGTTATCTAAAGCTGAAGGAATATCCAGGTCTGTCTATGTATCATTATCATTGAATGTGTGTGTGTGAATTTGACTTAATTTGGAGGAATAGAGCCATTATTTAAAAAAAGACATCCTGTGCAACATTAGAAGACATGGTGGTCTAGAAGTTTTAAAACCTTAAATAATACTTTCAAGGTGAAACGGTTAACTAATTTGATAGAAGAAAAGGATTGTATTTGGAATACGTTCCCTAAATATGTATTTAGTTTAGTTGGTGGTCTCAAATTTCTGTTAACTTGTGATTATAAAATTGCTAGATTACCTGTGAAGTTATTACATTTTCATTAAACAAGCTCTGCTGGCCTGGAAATTAATTTACAAGCACAACTTTACACCAACCAATTACTACATTTGGAATAACAAGGATATTCAATGCAAAAACAAATCTCTGTATTATGGAAGATGGGTTGAAAATGGTATTATCTTGGTAAAACAACTCCTTAATGCTGACGGGGAGTTACTAAAATATAATGAGTTCCTCTCCAAATTCCAGTTAGCAGTCACGCCGAGAGAATATGCGATAGTTGTTGATGTTGTGCCGAGATGTACTACAACTTCTTAGAGGGTCAGTAATGACAGGGGTCAATCCACTCAGTAGGGGTATATTCCTTGGGGGAATTGACATAACCAAAAATAAATGTTCAAATAAACAAATCAGGAATTGTATACAACTCTGCCCTCAGGAAGATTCTTTTGGGCTTGAGAAATGGACTGGCAAAAGATATGGTTACTTGGAGACAAATTTTGTCTTTTTAATAATATATATATATATATATATTTGATGTATTTGTCATCAAAATGCTAATGAGGTTCATTCATGCTTACAGAAACTTTCGTCTCTCTGCCTGTTTATTAATCTTTAACTAGGCTATTTGTAGAAGCCTATTTTAATTTGATGTAGCCTAATAATGATATATTTTGTAATTATTATTGAAACAGGTTGTAAAAGGTTTACAATGCCTAAGTAATAACTTACAGTAGAATATCAGAAAAAAACAACAACTGCTGGTCAAACATTTCACTGGAAAATAAAAAAGGCTAGCCTGTAAAATCCATTGGTGGCCATTCAGCCAATCAAACGCAGGCGTGTACGTCAATTAATGTCATGGAAACAGAACGAGGGTCCGAGGAGCCTATATAAGGGCTGCGGACCATTCTAATTTCTCACTTTGCATTTTGACTTGGGCTTCATGCAAATCGAACCTGTGGAAAACTAACTCTTTGAGTTTCTAAACCGCTGGAGATAACACACTGCAAACTGATCATTTGGAAAAACAAAAGAACAACAACGAACAACAAAGAACAACACAACTTCTGAATCACTAACTATTGTGGTGAAAGGAAGAGCTTGGGAATGGCCTTTCGTCTGCCTGGTGGCATGCCCGAGGAGCACCTCCCGGATTCTCCGAGGGGACGCATCCATGGGTTGCACATGCTTGCAAGACAAGGTAAGACAACTTTTAGATTTATTTTTATTATAAGTCTGGCCTACTTATCTCTGATTCACTGATGTATTCAATAAAAATAGCCAATCTTTATCAGTAGCCATAAAGTGGTGGAAATTGGTGTCACGTTTAGAATGTAAAGGTGGAAAGCCATTAACGTCAGGCCTGTTGGAAAAACAGATGTTAAAACCGACTTTTACTTGACAATTTATCCTGTAAAATAATGACTTGCTAGACAGCATGTGTTAAATATCGCGGGACATGTGTGGAATGGATCAACAATCAGTGGATGGATTTCAGTTTGAGGGCAATACATCTTACAGAATATAGCTACATTGAATTTGCTGAAAAAAGATGGCGACTGGGCCAAAATTCATAAAATGCCAAAAAAAGTATTTGAGTTGAGCACCATGGAGACGATGGAACTATTAGGATGGAACGTCGGGAGGCGAGGACGCGCAGGTGGAATCAAACCAGGACACGTTAATGTGTGTGGTTGGAACGCGGAGGTTCTTTGTTTAGTTGGTTAAATCTTAAAACGTTTTAAAGTTTATCAAATGATATTAACTTCTTTTATTATAATATCCATCCACGTTTTTTTCGACCTCTGGGTCTGGCAGTTGAATTGCGCTCTCCGTGCGTAAAAGCCCTAGCGCCAGATTCTTTACTCGCCCACCAAATACACAGCGGTGTTCTTGAAGCATACACCTTTTGATTATAACAATTATTATTATTACCATTTTTATTATTGTTGCTGCTGTTGTGTGCTCTCTATTCAGCAACTCTGATAAATACACCAGAAAACTTTAACAATTGTTTGGGATTTTGATTTGATAAAATATGACTCTTCAGCCACATGTCTGAATACAATGTAATATCAAGTCAACAGTCATTTTTTCAAGTTTGACGGATCAACAGTTTGGTCAGTTTTTCAGTGTGAGCAAGAGTAGTAAATAATGCTTATTTTTATATGAATGCAGCATGACTTAATTCTCATGTCGTCACCTGTTAAAAATAACTGAGGAAAAACTGCATAATATTTGGCATTACTGTTAAAAAGGGTATAGCCTTTTGTCTGTTGGTGACATTATGACACATGTATTTACAGGATGTATGTATGTATGTACAGTATGTATGTACAGTATGTATGTATGTATGTACAGTATGTATGTATGTATGTATGTACAGTATGTATGTATGTATGTATGTATGTATGTACAGTATGTATGTATGTATGTACAGTATGTATGTACAGTATGTATGTATGTATGTACAGTATGTATGTATGTATGTACGTACGTATGTATGTACATTATGTATGTATGTATGTATGTACAGTATGTATGTATGTACAGTATGTATGTATGTATGTATGTATGTACAGTATGTATGTATGTATGTATGTACAGTATGTATGTATATATGTACAGTATGTATGTACAGTATGTACTGTATGTATGTACAGTATGTATGTATGTATGTATGTACAGTATGTATGTATGTACAGTATGTATGTACAGTATGTATGTATGTATGTATGTATGTATGTATGTATGGAGCTAGATTGTTTCTTTATTACAATCGAGAAAATAAATGAAGAGAAAGGTTTTGAGAGAAAATATGATCACACTGATAGCAAAAAAGCATTTTATGAGAGAAAAAAAAAATACTTGAGAGAAAAGTTTTCATACCAATAGCAAAAGTTTAAATATAAATTTGAAATTCTTAAAATTATTTCTGAGAAAAAACATCTCTCTCAAAATACATTTTTAAACTCTCAAATATATATATTTTTTGCTATCAGTGTGAAAAAAATTCAAGACAGTGATCACCAGATTGGCCAATAGGAACGTGGCCCTGCCCAGGACAATATTTTCACGTTGAAAAAAAAATCCTGAGACAAGGAAAAAAAACTGCACTGAGAGTGAGAAAAAAAATGTCACACTGAATATATATTTGAGAGTTTAAAAAAAGTATTTAAGAGAAATTCTTTTTCTCAGAAATAATTTTAAACATTTCAAATTTAGGTTTAAACTTTTTTTAGTCTCAAATATTTGCTATTGATATGAAAACCTTTTCTCTCAAAATATTTTTTTTCTCTCATAAAATGCTTTTTGTGATCAGTGTGACAACCTTTTCTCTCAAACACATTTTTTACATTTTTACTTTTTTGCATTTAATAAAGAAACAAATCTAGCTCCATATGTATGCTGTTCTTATTTTAACTTTAAGTGTTGCTGATTTAATCCAAATAATTAATGTTATGAGAACTCCTTATTATTTGAAGTCACACTAAACATTTTAGTTAAACAAGACGTTTCACGTTTGATCTTTGTTTCCCTCAGGCCGTGCGGACAACTTCCCACGTCCAGCAGAGCCTGGCCTCCCTGAAGAGGAAGGTGAGTATGACATTGGTCACCGTTTTCCCCCTCTCAGAGAAGATGAACATCAATTTGAGGAGTGGGAGGATGAAGACCCAGAGGATGAAGACGACTGGCCTGACTGGTCTGTAGATCCTGGGTATGGCTCCATGACTGAAGAGGGCGAGAACGCAGAGGAAGAGGAGCAAGTGGATGTTGAAAATTGTAGTGATAGTTATGGTGATGGTTATAGTTTTGGTGACGTTGATAGAGATGGTGACGTTGATAGTGATGGTGGTAGTGGTAGTGGTAGAGGTAGTTATGGTTATAGTAATGGTTATAGTAATGGTTTTAGAGATGGTTATGGTGATGGTTTTTGTGATGATTTTAGTGCTGGTAATGCTTCTAGTGCGGGTTATAGTGCTGGTTATATTGCTGGTTATAGTGATGGTTATAGTGATGGTTATAGTGATGGTTGTCGTGAGGATTCTAGTTTTAATGATAATGTCAACATCCTACCTTACTCCCCTCTCATCGAGCACTTCCCACCTCCAAGTTTTTGGCAGCAATTTAAACCACCGCGTCCTTCCTTTCCCACTGGTGAGCCATTCTGGCACCTCCCATTTGGTGGTCCGCTGCACGGGCTTCCTGCGCTGCAAGTGAGAGAACCTGAATATGGTTGTCCCTCAGCATCACAAAGGTCACACCTTTGCCTCAGGGAGTCTGCACACTCCTCTTCAGGCCTCGGCCCCTCAACAGACAGAAGAAGGGAAGACAGCTCTAGGGAGTCTGCGCACTCCTGTTTAGGCCTCGGCCCCTCCACAAAGAGAAGCCGGGAAGACAGCTCCAGGGAGTCTGCGCACTCCTCTTCAGGCCTCGGCCCCTCCACAAAGAGAAGCAGGGAAGAGAGTGACACCTTGCAGGTAAGTATGAAGAGGCTGAAGGGGAATTGTGAGGACAGCCTCAATGAGTTACCACCCTCCTCTTCAGGCCTCAGCCCCTCCACAGACAGAAGAAGGGAAGACAGCTCAAGGGAGTCTGCACCCTCCTCTTCAGGCCACGGCCCCTCCACAGACAGAAGAAGGGAAGACAGCTCCAGGGAGTCTGCACCCTCCTCTTCAGGCCACGGCCCCTCCACAGACAGAAGAAGGGAAGACAGCTCCAGGGAGTCTGCACCCTCCTCTTCAGGCCACGGCCCCTCCACAGACAGAAGAAGGGAAGACAGCTCCAGGGAGTCTGCACCCTCCTCTTCAGGCCTCAGCCCCTCCACAGACAGAAGAAGGGAAGACAGCTCCAGGGAGTCTGCACCCTCCTCTTCAGGCCTCAGCCCCTCCACAGACAGAAGAAGGGAAGACAGCTCCAGGGAGTCTGCACCCTCCTCTTCAGGCCTCAGCCCCTCCACAGACAGAAGAAGGGAGACAGCTCCAGGGAGTCTGCACCCTCCTCTTCAGGCCTCGGCCCCTCCAAAAAGAGAAGCAGGGAAGAGAGTGACACCTTGCAGGTAAGTATGAAGAGGCTGAAGGGGAATTGTGAGGACAGCCTCAATGAGTTGCCACCCTCCTCTTCAGGCCACGGCCCCTCCACAGACAGAAGAAGGGAAGACAGCTCCAGGGAGTCTGCACGCTCCTCTCCAGGCCACGGCCCCTCCACATTCAGGAGATACTGGATGGTTCCTCTTGATAACATGCGAGGAACTGAAGATAGCGACTCTGATTAGGACAGAGTTTGGGACTGTTTGCTGCAGAATTGGAAAACCTTTGCGTCTAACGGGGTAGATAACTCTTTTGGTAGAATATTACACCAGGGCCTATTTGTGTCTCTTTGTAATCTTGAAGGCTGGCAAAGGTTTACGTATTCTTCCCATGTTTTTTGGCGGGGTTGGATATGACTCATTTAGCATCTAGCATCAGGGTTATTTTCTCTTTTGATTAATAGTTAGCTTTAATGGTAATGTACAGTATGTCATACCTATATTAATTGCATTTATGTAGCACTTTCATTCACGCACTAGATCAAGATTAACTTTATTGTCCCGCCATGTTGGAAATTTGTGTTGGGCACTTAACCCATGAGGCAGTCATATTAAAAATAAAAACAGACATGTATAACAAACAATAGATAATTTACATACCATACAACAAACCATAATATGGCCCTGATGGTGTATAAACACAACATGGTGTCAAGCAGTGCTTTAGTTAAACATTATTCCAACAATAAAATAATAACAAAAGAAATAAGTATCAGTGTAGGGATCACAAGCACAACGATAACAAATCCGCAAATCCCCATCGCCAGAAAGCTACCACGCAAGGCACTCGCCTTACCATTGGGAGCAATGTGGGGTTCAGTGTTTTTCCCAAGGTATCGCTTTTTAAACTAAGCTACAGATGCCTATATCAGGGGTAAGTCAACAATTATTTGAATATGTTCAACAGAAATGCAAGGAAAATAGGGGACTTTGCTTAAAGATATGCAGTCTCTGTTACAAATCAAATTATCTGTTATTAGATCAAATGTTTTAACAATATTTCTCATGTGAAGCACTTCGGGACTGTCTGTAAAACGGGCTATATCAAATAAACCTGTTATTATTTGATTGCATTTACTAATGGCAGCAAGCTACCGTGCAAGGCACTAGCCTGACTGTTGGGAGCAATGTAGGGTTAAGCATGGTTGTTCTTTGGCTTTTTAACATAGCTGTGGATGCCTATACCAGAGGTAAGTTAACAATTATTGACAGTAATCTCACTTATTGAATAGTTAAGGCATAATAAATCTTACTCATTGTTATACTGTCATATATTTTTCTAGGTGTTTACTCTGGACCAGATGAGAAGGATGGACGACCACAGGACTGGGATGACTACAAGTCCAGCAAAAGAGCAGTGGTTGCCTTTCTTTCACTTGGCCAAGTAAGTAATCCCCTCACTAAAGCCGCCTACACATGATCCGTAGCAAAACCGTGAGGTAGGGCGCGGAGAGGCAAAGCGCAGCGCAGGAACGTTCTGGAATTGGTTGTGCCTTGAAAGGTCAAAGTTTAAATAATTTGAATTTTGAATGTAGAACGGCAATTCCGAGCAGTGTGTGACGCCAAGGATAACGTTGTGCCTAGCTGGCACCACTCTCTCCATAGGAAAACAATGGAACGGCCAGCGTAGAGCAGTTTTGCCGTGGCGTACTACAGAAGTACCAGCAGGGACATAAAGCAATGATAAATTAACTCTACACATGTGGATTATATTTATTACAGAAACCTTCTTGAATATTATTCCATTGTTTATCATTCTGTCATTGGAGGCCAAACTCAACAAAACAGCTACCAACAGGACAATATTGTATAGCTGTGTTCAAGATTACTCACTTTTTTGTCTGTTTTAGCAGGGCAGGATTCCTCTGGGATTTTGGCACTCGTCAGGCAGCTGAGAACGGATGTCAAACAACCTATAATCTCAGGCAGACCCAGCACCACAGCAGACCACTGGACCACAGACGTCAACCAACCTATCATCCCAGGGAGACCAAGCACCACAGCAGACCACTGGACCACGGACGTCAACCATCCTATTGTCACAGGCAGACCCAGCACCACAGCAAACTACTGGACCATGGACGTCAACCAACCTATCATCCCAGGCAGACCCAGCACCACAGCAGACCACTGGACCACGGACGTCAACCATCCTATCATCTCAGGCAGACCCAGCACCACAGCAGACCATGGACCACGGACGTCAACCATCCTGTTGTCACAGGCAGACCCAGCGCCACGGCAGACCACTGGACCACGGACGTCAACCAACCTATCATCTCAGGCAGACCCAGCACCACAGCAGACCACTGGACCACGGACGTAAACCAACCTATCCTCTCAGGCAGACCCAGCACCACAGCAGACCACTGGACCACAGACGTCAACCAACCTATCATCTCAGGCAGACCCAGCACCACAGCAGACCACTGGACCACGGACGTCAACCAACCTATCATCTCAGGCAGACCCACCACCACAGCAGACCACTGGACCACGGACGTCAACCAACTATCATCTCAGGCAGAACCAGCATCACAGCAGACCACTTGACCACGGAGGTCAACCAACCTATCATCTCAGGCAAACCAGCACCACAGCAGACCACTGGACCACGGACGTCAACCAACCTATCATCTCAGGCAGACCCAGCACCACAGCAGACCACTGGACCACGGACGTCAACCAACTTATCCTCTCAGGCAGACCCAGCACCACAGCAGACCACTGGACCACAGACGTCAACCAACCTATCATCTCAGGCAGACCCAGCACCACAGCAGCCCACTGGACCACGGACGTCAACCAACCTATCATCTCAGGCAGACCCACCACCACAGCAGACCACTGGACCACGGACGTCAACAACCTATCATCTCAGGCAGAACCAGCACCACAGCAGACCACTGGACCACGGACGTCAACCAACCTATCATCTCAGGCAGACCCAGCACCACAGCAGACCACTGGACCACAGACGTCAACCAATCTATCATCTCAGGCAGACCCAGCACCACAGCAGACCACTGGACCACGGACGTCAACCAACCTATCATCTCAGGCAGACCCAGCACCACAGCAGACCACTGGACCACGGACGTCAACCAACCTATCATCTCAGGCAGACCCAGCACCAAAGCAGACCACTGGACCACGGACGTCAACCAACCTATCATCTCAGGCAGACCAGCCCCACAGCAGACCACTGGACCACGGACGTCAACCAACCTATCATCTCAGGCAGACCCAGCACCACAGCAGACCACTGGACCACGGACGTCAACCAACCTATCATCTCAGGCAGACCCAGCACCACAGCAGACCACTGGACCACGGACGTCAACCAACCTATCATCTCAGGCAGACCCAGCACCACAGCAGATCACTGGACCACGGACGTCAACCAACCTATCATCTCAGGCAGACCCAGCACCACAGCAGAACACTGGACCACGGACCTCAACCAACCTATCATCTCAGGCAGACCCAGCACCACAGCAGACCACTGGACCACGGACCTCAACCAACCTATCATCCCAGGTAGACCCAGCACCACAGCAGCACCCATGGACCACGGACCTCAACCAACCTATCATCTCAGGCAGACCCAGCACCACAGCAGACCACTGGACCACGGACCTCAACCAACCTATCATCTCAGGCAGACCCAGCACCACAGCAGACCAATGGACCACGGACGTCAACAACCTATCATCTCAGGCAGACCCAGCACCACAGCAGACCACTGGACCACGGACGTCAACTAACCTATCATGTCAGGCAGACCAGCACCACAGCAGAACACTGGACCACGGACCTCAACCAACCTATCATCTCAGGCAGACCCAGCACCACAGCAGACCACTGGACCACGGACCTCAACCAACCTATCATCCCAGGTAGACCCAGCACCACAGCAGACCCATGGACCACGGACCTCAACCAACCTATCATCTCAGGCAGACCCAGCACCACAGCAGACCACTGGACCACGGACCTCAACCAACCTATCATCTCAGGCAGACCCAGCACCACAGCAGACCATGACCACGGACGTCAACCAACCTATCATCTCAGGCATACCCAGCACCACAGCAGACCACTGGACCCCGGACGTCAACCAACCTATCATCTCAGGCAGACCCAGCACCACAGCAGACCACTGGACACGGACGTCAACTAACCTATCATGTCAGGCAGACCCAGCACCATAGCAGACCACTGGACCACGGATGTCAACCAACCTATGATCTCGGGCAGACCCAGCACCACAGCAGACCACTGGACCACGGACGTCAACCAACCTATCATGTCAGGCAGACCCAGCACCACAGCAGACCACTGGACCACGGACGTCAACCAACCTATCATCTCAGGCAGACCCTGCACCACAGCAGACCACTGGACCACAGACGTCAACCAACTATCATCTCAGGCAGACCCAGCACCACAGCAGACCACTGGACCACCCTCAGCACCCTACTTGCTTCCAGGCACCAATTACGAGCTGAAGACCCATTGAAGAATACTACGAGCTCCTGCCTGACCAGCACAGAGGAAGTTGTCACCATCTGCTTCTTCTTCTTCTGTGCTGGTGGATTTGGGAAGCACCTCACACACACAGGAAGCAGTCACCACAGACACAGAGACTGAATTAAAATATTATAAAGTGTTAAGTTTGGGAATTTAAACACAGTATGTTAGAATATACTGTTTATCTGCTTACTAATGCAATACATGTAAGAAAACTTTCTAAATGTTTCTTTTTACATATGTAAACAATATTTTAATTCTTATGTAACTCAGAAATAAATATTGTGCAAAATGTGATTTAAACACACGCATTACTGTGTTGTTTTTAAATATCTCATTATTATTGTTGTTTCAAATAATTTGGTATGAATGCAATACATATTATGTACAATGCTCATAATACTACATGTGGATATAAATTAAGTAGGTGAAGCTACATTCTAAACTAAACTAAAACATCTCTAACAAACTTACAATTTACAGTTTGGAAACTACAATCATAAAATCTATATTCAATGTCAGACATCTAGAATCTGAAGTGCCTTGACTCGCATGCAAGACACGAGAAAGATGGTGCTTCACTAATCCATCAATAAGAAATCAGCTACACAGTGCTAGCCATGAGTTGAGGACTGTTTTTTTCCTTGTCAAAGGTAGCTTGTGGAAATGTGTCGTAACCAGCGAGGGCCAATACAGTATGACCCCCCTAGACTTCTTTCTTTCCGTTTCCCCAGCCATATGTCCTCTAGCCTCCGACTCTTTGTATGGTGTTTCTATGGCTGCGCTGCTAGTGCTAGTTAGCCGCGGAGTAGCTTACCATGCCAGTGATGTAGTAGATTGTGGAATTCCAACATGGCGGTGCCCATGTTACAAAAACAACACTTTTAACTGGCCATTTATCCCTTTGAACAAATTCACCCATTTTAATAATTGTACCAGTGAGAAGAAATAAAATACATCTGTTATATCACCATTATTCAAATTCCAGTTCAGTTCATCTTTAAGGTGAAAACAAGAGTGAGTGTTTCCATTCGTGAATAGTATCGAAAACGTATACAGAGAGAAAAGCTCTTAAAGATACAGTCAAAGCTCGGGGCCTCTACAGATGCCTCATTGCTGTACAAGAGTAAGATATGAAAGGCATTTTAAGAGCTATGATATGAACAAAGAAGAGGAAAATCAAGTCTAAATACACTCCCACAGGAAAGCAGTGTAAATGCTTAGCTGGTTGGTATTTATGCTATTTATCAACCTCAGCACGTACTGTGAATACAGCACAAAACAGTCCAACCATTGGTCAACACTTAAAAACTAATCATGGCATCTTATAATTAGTATCTCACATGTCCATGCCATTTGGTTTTGACCAGGATGGTCGTGACCTCAAATGTCTATGAAGGGGACCAACCCCCTTCAGATATTTACGAGCCGTCCCTTTTAGCGTACTACGCAGTCAGCCCTGTTGACTGAGAGCTGCGGGCTACTCATCACCTCCTGTTACACGCTAAACAACTTGTGGGGGGGGGAAATGTGGTTCTTAACATAAGACAGTTGGCTAGTCTCCACAATATCCCGTAATATGAGAAAAGTGTTCAATATTAAATAATGCATATAATAATTGCAATGCATTACATTTTAAGTAAATAATAAAGAAATACATAAAGAAATAAAGTGAACTTTTTAAATGATGCAATGAACAAGATTTAAATCAAAAATTAACCAAATATGATGAAATGTTGCTTTACAGTTGTGTTCAAATTTCGTTACAGTCCCCACTTTGTCAAAAAAAATTCAATGAAAGTAAATTAAAATAATGCAGAAAGGTAATTGTAGAAAGTGTATCTATAATATTTTTTTTTTAACATTTCTATATGTTCCCATTCATCATTTCTATTTTATTGTGTTCCAAATGCATCATGTATGAAGGGAAGCAAATGCTGTGCATTTCAGCATGTAGTCAGTCCTTAATGTGTATAAAATGTTTTGCTTTTTGTTGTGTACAAATGACAAATATCCAGCAGGTGGAGCTGTTTATTAATTTTCTCCATCGCTTGGTGTTTGGGTTTGGGGTTTCTGTTTTGATCTCAAAGTACAATTATATACTTTAAGTTTGATTGAAATAAAACCTAAATAATGAAAAGTAAAAAATTATATAATATGGCCTTATGTTCAGTAATATATAATCATGGTCGGTAATATATAATTGGAGTAATGTTGCTGGTGCATTGATGTGCAAGCACAATTTTTAGAGAGCTAATTTTAATAACTTCATACTTCTGTGTAGTGTAATATTAACAGGTGTGTCAAACTCAATTTAGTTGTTGGGCAATATGCAGCCCAGTTCTCTCAAGTGGGCCAGACCAGTAAAACCATTGCATTATAACTGATTAATAAGAACTCCAAATGTGTCCTTTTCTTTTAATGTAAAGGGTATAAGTGCATAGTGAACTATCAACTTTATTTAGAAAACAGATGATGAACAGCCTGGGATATCTTAATAAAGATAAGTGCAATTTGAATTTGAAAATGTTTATATTAAATTCCCTGAGCGCTGAAAGGGGCTGTGAACACACCAAGCACGCCGGCCCGCATTTACCTCTGGGAAGAAATCTGAACTGGTCAAAATCTTTTGTGTGTCCACTTTTTTTTCTTTTGACAAGTACGTTTTTCCCTGATGGCTTCTGCGTGCTGTCCTTATTAGCTCTGTGTGTGTGTGTGTGTGTGTGTGTGTGTGTGTGTGTGAGAGAACACCATGTAACTGATGCTCCCACCAGGCCATGCTAGACTGTCCAACTTGATTGTGGGCCAGTAGCCACATGACAGTAAATCTGCTGGGACCAATAGTGCCAGCATTACTGTGTGCTGCTTCCCATTGATAGGGGGTGTTGGACCAGGTGGGAATAACACCATCATGGGAGTACATTAATGTCATTTAGAACCAGCTATGAACACAACTAATTGACTTGCTTTACAAGTGTTAGAAATGTCTTAAATGGGACACTGACATTGTGACACAAGTTTTTTACTGTTCAATTCTCAAATTGTGTTTTTCAAAGTCATACATGGATGCATCATACAAATCATAAATGACTTTGTTTTGCAGCAAATCATGTGCACAAGTGTTTATGGACTGGCATTCAGAGTCGGCATTGCGTGCATAGCATAGCAGTGCAGCATAAAACGGGGAACACTCTCTTTTGCCGAACCTATGTGACATGATATATGTGTCATTTATATAGCATACCACTTTGTTCATGACACACGCTTAAAGTAATCACGTACTCACATGCCTAGCATGGGCTAATCTAGATCCATCCCATCTAGAAACTAACACATAGAGCACAGGTGCTTTTTGCACCACGATGGATGTCTTTCAGGTTTAACTGTAACGCTCACCGACCGTAAATCCTCACTTATACTCATCATAGACACCACTCCATAAATCATACCTAGATGTCTCTATTACAGGTCTGCTTCAGCAGTTACATATACACACAATTATGTAACTATATTTTGTTTACAGTATTTCAATCTTTAGTGAAACAAATATTTGTACAAACATTATTTTCAAATGTATGAAGTGTATTGGGGAACTATTTAGGAGGTGTGACAACCTATATCTACTATGTAAACATTCATCAAGTATTCCATTTGAAAGAGAGATAACATATGTTCCTTAAAAAATCTTTGGATAGCTGATTTACTTTTGTAATACTCCAAAAGTGAGTCAAAAATGATCTGAGATCAATTCATTAAATTCCGGATCTTTCTTCCTGATCAGGCACTTTTGTCAGGTATATGAAGAAGTGGGCCATCTCAACTGGGATTTGCATCACCCCTTGCACACATAATCTTACACAGAAAGACAGTCTTACCTACATTTAAGTGATATTTATATTTATAACCTCAGAAAAATATTACCATATTGATAGTTTTTTTCAAAAAATTTACACTTTGATTACAATTACAAAAGGCCATGTAAATCGATTTTAGTAATCAAATTATCCTACAATATACAGTAGGTAGTAAACCGGGCTTGCTATAACATCACTGCAGCTGTGGATGAATATTCGCCATGAATTAGTATACTTTAATAGCTAAGTATGTTATATAACTTGCGGTCTATGAACAGGACTGACTAAACCTGCAGTAACTGGTTAGCAAAAAGTAGCTTATTCACTCATCCAGCAGTTAAGGAGCAACATTATCATTCATTTGGAGTTTTTTTTGGTCCAGCTGCCTGCTGTGGCCGGTACTGTCGCTATGAGAGCTGTGAGATTGAACCAAAACAGCGAAGTCGCTGGCCAGACAGCTAAACCGGGAGCTGAAGTCACCGTAAAACTCCATAAAGCAGAGGGGAGCAGTGGCAGATTCAGGCCATAATTCCCTGTAGGTTCTGCGCTTTGAGCGGCATCTTTTCACATTGTCACAATGTTTTTACAATCTCATTTGATACACTGTTATTCTAAACATATTGAACACAAAAAGCATTCATTCAATATAATTAAATCATCAATAGTAATGATAATATGTAAGGTTTACTCTGGCTTGCTACAATATAATGAAACAATGTATAATGGTAGAGGAGTAATGGACATGCTTGCTGAGGCACAGAGCCAATGGTGGATGACATACCAGGCTGGACGGGAGGGAGTGGTGTGGGCAGTTTGACACACACACACCACACGCGCACACACACACACACACACACACACACACACACACACACACACACACACACACACACACACACACACACACACACACACACACACACACACACACACACACACACAGGTCCTGAGTCAAGGCTGGATCTAGTCTTTGGGATGCAGAGAGCAACAAGTAGGCCTACTTGATACAAGAATATTAACCACATGCAGCACCTTAAAACTAATAATTTATAATAAACAACAACTAAACCTTTGGTGTTGACTTTTATTTGCAATCACAAAAACCGAGATTTCCCATCGATTGTAATTAACTAGGCTAATTTTCAAATTTACAACATCAAAAAGGAGAAGTATGCTCTGGTGATTGAGCCAGCCAGCTTGAGGGGCATTTAAAAAAAAAAAAAAAATAAATATATATATATATATATATATACAGTGTATTTTTTTTATTTTGTGGCATTTCCGACCTTTAGTTCTATAGGAAAGCTTAGATATATATATACATATATTTATTCTTCACTGCCAAGTACACTCGTTTACAGGTAACCTGTCCAAGCAGTTAACACAATAAGCAGCACATGGCGGCAACTCAGTGCATTTAGGCATGTAGACATGGTCAAGAGAATCTCCTGCAGTTCAAACCGAGCATCAGTATGGGGAAGAAAGGTGATTTGAGTGACTTTGAACGTGGCATGATTGTCGCTTTTGCGTCCTGCTTCTTACAGTGCAGACGCTTTTGCTGCTTGCTCCTGCCTCTGCTTGCATATTTTTGCTGATAATCTTGCTTTTCCTCTGAGAGAAACTATGAGCAGCGGCTCTTGGATACTTATAAATAACTGGTGTAGCGCTAGACATTCTTGCAGCAGTCTCACGATAAAACAGTCACCAAAGTGGTTAGTTAGCACTCCTAGCATCTATATGGACGGGAGAAAAATGACAAACCGCCATCGTCTTTCTGGTCCGTGAACTGACCGGTTTATTTTTCGCACATGCTCTCAATAGCACGCAGACACACGTTATCACTCGTCATCACGTAAGCACGTCAACATGACTTTGTTACCCCTTTGTCAAATATGCTTAACACTCCCACTCAAAGACATGTTTACAGCTTTCAATAGTGGTAAACAAACAAAACATACACATATATGGTTACTCCATAATAAAACTTCAACATCTTGGAAGTGGTCTACAAACTTCAAAACTTCAACATTTTGACAGTTGACATTACTCTCCAAAAAAATCCCTTGAACTTCTCAAACTTACACTTTTTCACTGGCTTGGTAAGAACATCAGCTACCATGTCTTCAGTAGGGCAATATTCTATAGATATCTTCCCTTCTGTATGTGCAGACCGTACAAAGTGATATTTATATCTACGTGTTTGCTTCTCTGTCTGCATACTGGGTTCTTGGATAAAGCTATCGCCCCCTGGTTGTCTTCGTATATCTTGACTGGTACATGTTGGTTACTACTATCTATTCCTTTAAGTAGCTGTATAAGGTACATACTCTTGAGTTGTGGCTGCTAGTGCCATATACTCAGCTTCACAGGTGGATAGTGCAACCGTAGGCTGTTTCCTACTCTTCCATGATATAACTGGACCATCTTCAGTTAAGCTGAAACAGTATCCAGTTGTACTCCTCCTATCACTTATATCAGATGCCCAATCAGCATCACTGTATCCCTCAAGTTGTAGGCTCTCCTCACATTTCTGGTAGTGTAACTCTTGATCTCTAGTACCCTTTAAGTACCTCAGTAGGTGTTTTGCTGCAGCCCAATGCTGTTGCTTTGGTTCTGCTAGGTGTTGTGATAGTTTACTAACAACCCAGCTCAGGTCAGGTCTGGTACATGTCATAATGTAGATCAAGCTACCTACCATCTCTCTGTATCCTGTTGAGTCAATGACTTCACCCTCACTGTCAAAATTTAACTTTTGCTCACATGGGGTGGCTCTCGGTTTGCATTCAGACATTCCAAATTTTGCTAATATCCTTTCTATGTGTCTCTTTTGGGTCATTTTGATCTCTCCTTCATGCTGTTCAAAGTCAATGCCCAGGAAGTGTTTAAGTGGACCCATATCTTTCATCTTAACCTTCTCTTCAGCATGTCTTTTACATCACTGAGTAAGTTGTTGTTACTCGCAGCTATGATCAAGTCATCTACCATACCAACAAAAAACACTTTCTCATGTTCATTCTCTGTGTAGACACAATGATCAGCATTATTTTGTACAAAACCATTCTTTGTAAGGTGGTCATGCAGTAACATGTTCCAGTTACGCCCAGACTGTTTTAAACCATACAATGACTTATTGAGTTTGCACACTAAATGTTCTCCTGTCTTTGACTTGATCTCAAAACCTTCTGGTTGTTCCATGTATACCTCACAGTCCATTGGAGCATGGAGGTAAGCAGTCTTCACATCCATTTGATGTAGGGTAAGGTCCTCCTGTACAGCTACCTGCATCAATGCTCGGACAGAGGTCATGTTAGCTGTTGGTGAAAAAGTCTCTTTATAATCAATCCCTTCTACTTGAACATCCTTTTGCGACATATCTTGCTTTACAAGTCTCAGATCCTTCTGGGCTCTCTTTCACTGCATATACCCATCGACCTCCCACTGTGTTTGCCTCTTGGCAGTGGTGTCAGAGTGAAAGTCTCATTCTCTGTCAAAGAGTTCATCTCCTCTTTCATTGCGTCAATCCACATTTTGACTTCTTAGAGTCCATAGCCTCTCTAAATGTTTTGGGACACCATAAGCCACTTTGTAGAAATAATCTACATTTTCACTTTCAACATTGTACTCAGCCCTACACTGGTAGTCTTTAAGTATTCTGGAGCCTTTTTCTGTCTCGTAGGGTACCTCCTTTCTCCATGTTCTCTTTGAGTACTGTCTGTCTGGGTCAGACCTGCCTCAGCAGTCTCCTCAACACTCGACTCTTTACTCTGTTTAGGCTGTCCCTGATCCTGGGTGACTATCTTTGGTGGTGTATGTTCATAATTCTCAAGCTCATCCCTCACGTTACAATCTGTTTGAGTCTGGCTATGTGTTACCTTGGTGATGAATTTCACCAGCCTATGTTTAAGGACTTTTCCTGTCTCAGGGTAGTACACGTTATATGCCGGACTATATTTATCATAGCCGACAAAGATCCCCTTTTCACACCTAGAGTCCAGCTTCTTCTTATCCTGTTTAAACACGTAGCATTCAGAGCCAAATATCTTCATGTGAGAAAGATTAGGTGTTTTACCTGTGAAAACACGGTAAGGTGTCTGCTCTAGTCGCTTACTGTAGCACCTGTTGCGGATTTGGGCTGCTGTCTGTACAGCATATGTCCATAATTGCTTTGAGAGGTTACTCTCCAATAGCATGCATCGTGACATCTCGAATAGAGTTCTCCAACCTCTCTCGGCAGTTCCGTTTTGATGAGGTGAGTAGGGTGCACTTGTCTCGTGCCTTATCCCGTTACTCCTGAGTAAAGACTGGAACTCCTGCCCGGTATACTCTGTGCCATTATCAGACCGTATGCACTTTATCTTCCATATGGGGCTACGTCTGCTATAAATTTTTCTGTAGCTTTTGTTGTGTCACTCTTTACTTTGATAAAGTATGGAAAAATCATCCCACTGTAATCATCAGTAAATGCTATTGCATACCTGTATCCATCTTTATCTGCTGGCTCTATAGGGCCGCATAGGTCTGTGTGTACTAGCTCTAGTACAGCTGTAGCTTTAGCATCTGCCTGTCTGTTTCTGTTTTGTGTGAATTTCCCTGTGTGCATATTTCACATTGTTGATTGGACCTGTCATATTTCCCTTTTAACGACATTCCTTTAACAACCTTTTCTAATTTGCAACATCATCAAAATACAATGACCAAGTATCCTATGCCAGGTTTGAATGTCATGACAACCATACACTTCATCAACATTTTCATTTTCTACTGTGCTAAGGTAATACAGCCTACCATACACATCCATTTTGAACTTGGTACCATCTTTGTGGAACAGCCAGTTATCACCGTCCTTGAAGTGGACCTCTGCTCCGTTGGCTGTTGCTGCTTTCACTGAAAAGATGTTTTGTGGAAACGATGGGATGTAGAGTGCTTGCTTGAGCCTCGTTTTCACTCGTCGCCCCTCACTGTCCAACATGCAGAGTTCGGCGTCTCCCTCATTTTTGCCATCCGCTCACCTTTGTTCCGTCTGCCAGCTCAATGACGTGGTCTCGGGTTTGAAACTGTCGTCGACTGTTTTGAACTTTGTGGCGTCATTGATCATGTGTGTTGTAGCGCCGCAGTCGACCATGAGACCCTTCTTATTCCCTCTTTGTGTGGAACAGTCACTCATCTTGAAGAAACAGAAAGATGTAGGCTCTGCCTCCGTCTCTCCGTCGGCTTTCTTCACCTGGTCACGGCCTCGTCCTCGACCGCGCCCTCTTCCACGTTGTAGAGCGTCCCATTTCCGCTCCTCTTTTCTCGCCTGGGATTCATCAGGACATGTCCTGGCCATGTGTCCCTTTTTACCGCACGTGTAACATTCGACCTCAGCCAGGTCCATTTTCTTTACTCTTCCTCTTCCACGCGACCTCGTTGCCCCGCTAGTTTCATCACATTGTCTTCTTCTACATTCACACTCCGCCCTATTTTCAGTACTTTCATAACTTCGCAGTTTTGTTTTAAACTCGCTGAATGTTACAATGTCATTTGTCTGGGTGACATGCACGACGAACGGCTTGTATGAATCTGGTAGCCCTTTACTACCATGGCTATTTGAAGTCCATCACTAATACGTTCATCTGCTCTTCTCAATGACGTGAATATAGTCTCTGCTCGAATAATATAGTCAGTTACCGTTTCATTGCTAGCCTTATGGAGCGAGGAAAGTTCACAATACAACTCACAACACGGGGTTTGTCTTTTCCCGCATAGTGCTCCGGAGAATCTCCAGTGCTCTTCTTCCATTGCGTTTGGCATCTCTCATTATTAATGACAAACTCTTGTTGTCCAGACATTGCACTAACTCTGCATATGCCTCTCCGTTCTTTGCCTCGTCTTCCGCAAGAGCCACTTCGTCTCCTCATCTATCTGCGGGTCCTCGAGGATAACCTCTCTGAGGCCACGCAACTCCATGTGCGCGAGGAACCTCGTTTCCCAGAGTTCGTAATTTTCTCATCTCCGTCGAATAAGAGTCTGAACACCTTTGGCCTGCATGACTGGGCCCATAACCTGTAGCGCTAGACATTCTTGCAGCAGTCTCACGATAAAACAGTCACCAAAGTGGTTAGTTAGCACTCCTAGCATCTATATGGACGGAGGAGAAAATGACAAACCGCCATCGTCTTTCTGGTCCGTGAACTGACGGTTTATTTTTCGCACATGCTCTCAATAGCACGCAGACACACGTTATCACTCGTCATCACGTAAGCACGTCAACATGACTTTGTTACCCCTTTGTCAAATATGCTAACAACTGGACTATACATTTTTTGTAGACACAGTAGGCTATTGCCATATTTTAACATTTTCTGCGTGAGTGTGGCCTACCAATAGCTCAAGCCTGTCCTACAGTGACTGTAGCTAAAGCTAATTAGCAGCAAGATGCCTTCTTTCTCCGTGGATGACAAACTACAAACTCCTTCAGAAGATTGCACTTCTGGAAACCAAGGTTTACCTTCTAGAAGTGAACGTGGAAGTTAACGGATCTTGTGGAAATGACACCACTTACCATGGACCCATAACAATGGACAAAAGCATGCTAACACACGGCTAATTAGCACCAACAAAGCTACAAAGAAACAGGAGGGCTGTAGAACGGGTAACAAATCAACAAGTGGCAGTCCTCCCTGGAACTCTTGTGGTGCGAAGCCTAAGAGTAAATCATTCTCCTGGGAAATGGGAGGACGACTAACGGGCAGGGCACAGCGCCCTGAGATTTGTGATATGACGGCTGGCCTGCATTATCTTCCGGGCAGAGCGCCTCTTCAACCCTCTACCTAGTAGGACACAGCCGTGGACAGCTGCAAAAGGGAAAATAAGCAACAAATGCCCCCCCAACAACCTGGTGTGCAACTGGATAACAGATTTGCTCCTCTGCTGCAAGACGCTGGACAGTCATCTGATGACCGGGACTGCGTTTCATCGCCACACAGCAGGGTAAGGACTGAGAGCAATTCAAAAAGTAAAAAGCTAACACACTGGGCCTCAAACCCTGATTGTGGGTGACTCTGCTATAAAAGATTTAAAAAACAGTAAAAACACCAAAATACTCTGTTTTCCCAAAGACATGGTGTCTGACTTTACCCAAAAAATCCCAGCTATCATAGCAGACACCCAACTGTGAAGAACATTATTCTGCATATAGGGTCAAATGTGTTGTAAAGCAACAGTCTGAATTGCAGAGACTGGACTTTAAGGAACTGCTGGACACCGTCAGCTCTCTAAACGCAAATGTGTTTATCAGTGGCCCTATACCGTCAGTCAGAAGAGGAGATGAGAGATTCAGCCGACTGTTGGCACTAAACAAATGGCTTTCAACTGAATGTACGTCCACTCTCTGCAGTTCATTGACAATTAAACATTTTCTGGGAGCGCAGACATCTTTTTGAAGCAGATAGACTTTCCCTTAACAAGCCAGGAGTAAAGCTGTTCACCTCTAATCTGCTTTACTTTCTGCGCCACACATCTGCCAAGGACACGAGACAAGACGAATCAAAACAAAGGAAGACACAACAAAGTGTGGCAGTGATCCACCACAGCCCCACCTGAGCAAAGATTTGACCCTGGGACACCACAGAGCAGAGATACAAAACCTCAACTCTCTTTTCACCCATCCAGCACCCTCTAACACTCTTACAACCCCGAATCCTTTGAGGAGCCATCGCTGTCTCCACTCACCCTTTCCCCTCTTTCCCTACCCCCATGTTGGAGTTCACTGACCACATGAATCACCTGGTAGATGCTGGAACCAAATTTACCCCCTTCTCCCCCATCTCTCAACCCTGGCAAAAATAAACGCCGGGTTCAACCCGGTTAATAGTAAAACGCCGGGCTCCTCTGCCAGGAAGTAAACAAACTCTTTCCACTCAGACTGATAAGGACGCTTGTGTGCAAAATCCAGTAAGCATGACCTGATATGTGCCGGGCCTTGGCTCCAGGCCTAGAGAGACTCATGACTTTTTCCAAGACAAGCCCGGGCCCTGTGGATTCAACTCTTCCTCAATTTATGTTGTGATAGGTAATAGGAAAAGAATGGTGAATAAGCACTTAACTGCAAACTTAGCAAATTTAGCATCCATTCTCGTCAGCTACAGCCTGTCCCAAAAATGAAAAACACACTAACACTAGCCTTACTAAACGTCAGGTCTTTGGCAGGAAAATCCTTTTTAATCAATGATTATTATCAAACACAATCTAGATTTTATGTTTTTAACTGAAACCTGGTTAGACCATAACAACAGCGCTGCTGTTCTCATCGAGTCAGCTCCCCCTAACTTCAGTTTTATGAGTGAGAATAGAGTGAATAAGAAAGGAGGTGGAGTCGCCATTTTGCTTAATGACTCATTCCACTGTACGCAAAAATGTTATGGAAAGTTGCTTCTTTTGAATATGTGGCTCTTCAATTAAGATTCCCCTCAAGCGATGTTTCTAAAATCTACAGGCCACCTAAATATTGTGCAACCTTCATTGATGACTTCACTGAACTGCTGTCTATAATCTGTATTAACTTTGATTGTGTAATCATTGCGGGTGATTTTAACATTCATGTTGACAGCCCCCAGGACCGGGGACCAAAGAACTGTGTTGTGTTTTGAGAACTATGGACTGACTCAGCATGTGACGGAGCCCACTCACAATAAGGGACACACTCTGGACTTGATTGTCTCAAAGGGTCTGAACATTTCCAAGGTTGTGGTGACTGACGTTGCTCTCTCTGATCATTCCTGTGTTTTCTTTAACGGCACTATCTCTGTGCCCAAAAGTGTCCAAACAAAGATAATCAGAAAACGGTATATCACTGAAACACCAGTGAAACATTTATTCAGCTTTTCTCCTCCACACCGCCTCTCTGGGCTATCAGTCAGTGAGCTTGTAGACAATTTCAACTGTAAAATTACAAATGTTATTGATGCCATTGCTCCCACTAAGGTCAAAGTTGTCTCTGGTAAGAAAAGATCTCCATGGAGAAATGTCATACTGGTGAGAACAGAAAAAAAGAGAGTGTAGGAAAGCTGGACGAAGGTGGCGAAAAACAAATCCTGGTCCATTATAACACCTATAAAGAGAGACTTCGCATTTATAATTTGGAACTGAGGAATGCAAGAAGGTCCTTCTTCTCTGATATTATCTCTAGAAACAATAATAATTCACGTGCTTGTTCACTAATTCACTAATGAGCAACTATAGGCCAATATCAAACCTTCCGTTTTAAGTAAAATCATTGAAAAAGTAGTCTTTCAACAACTCAACCATTTCTTGTCACTAAGCAACAGTTTTGATACCTTTCAGTCGGGTTTCCGACCACACCACAGCACTGAAACGGCTCTTGTCAAAGTCTTTAATGACATCCACCTTAACACAGATAGTGGCAAAATTTCAATCTTAGTATTACTTGATCTCAGTGCTGCATTTGACACGGTCGACCATGACATATTACTAGACCGATTGGAAAATGGGTAGGACTTTCTGGCTTAGTACTAAACTTGTTTGAATCCTACCTAAAGAATAGGGATTACTTTGTGTCAATAGGTAATTATACATCTGAGCGTAAAATATGACGTGCGGAGTTCCGCAAGGCTCCATTCTGGGGCCTCTTCTGTTTAACATCTACATGCTTCCACTGGCTCAGATTATGGAGAAAAACAAAATAAGTTACCATAGTTATGCGGATGACACACAAATTTACATAACCTTATCGCCAGGGGACTATAGTCAAATACAAAAACTGACTAACTGCATCAAACAAATTAACGACTGGATGTGCCAGAACTTTCTGAAATTAAATGAAGGAAAAACTGAGGTTGTTGTTTTTGGAAAAAAGAGGAACGATTAAAAGTCTGCGCTCAGCTTCAAACAACAATGTTAAAAACAACAGACAAAGCCAGAAATCTTGGTGTAGTCATGGACTCAGACCTGAACTTTAACAGCCACATTAAGACAATTACAAAGTCAGCCTACTATCACCTAAAGAACATTCAAGGGTTAAAGGACTTATGTGTCAACAGGACTGGAAAAACTGGTCCATGCTTCATCTTCAGTAGACTTGACTACTGTAACGGGGTCTTTACAGGTCTCCCTAAAAAATCATCAGACAGCTGCAGCTGATTCAGAACGCTGCTGCTCGAGTCCTCACTAAGACCAAGAGACTGGATCACATCACTCCAGTTCTGAAGTCTTTACACTGGCTTCCTGTGTCTCAAAGAATTGATTTCAAAGTACTCTTGCTAGTTTATAAATCCCTTAACGGTTTAGGTCCAAAATACTTCTGATCTGCTACTACACTATGACCCCCCCAGACCTCTCAGGTCATCTGGGACAGGTCTACTTTCTGTCCCAGAGTCAGAACTAAACAGGGTGAAGCAGCTTTCAGTTTCTATGCTCCCATATCTGGAATAAACTCCCAGAAACCTGTAGATCCGCTGCTACTCTCAGTTTTAAATCAAGGCTGAAGACTTTCTTTTTGATGCTGCCTTTCTCTAATTAATGCTCATTTCTTTCTTATGCGCAATGTAACTTTATTTTGTGTTTTATGTGTCCTAATGTTTCTATTTTGTTTTAACTGTCTATTCATGTGTCTTATTGATTTTTAATGTTATGACTTTTAACTGTTTGTACTTGTTTTTATCTGTTTAATGATTTTGTGTAAAGGCACTTTGAATTGCCCTGTTGCTGAAATGTGCTATACAATAAAAGC
>NW_022603464.1:0-19819 GCF_008692095.1 Etheostoma spectabile
TATAGTATCTATAGTATCTATAGTATCTATAGTATCTATAGTATCTATCTATAGTATCTATCTATAGTATCTATAGTATCTATAGTATCTATAGTATCTATCTATAGTATCTATCTATAATATCTATCTATAGTATCTATAGTATCTATCTATAGTATCTATAGTATCTATCTATATATCTATAGTATCTATAGTATCTATCTATAGTATCTATCTATCTATCTATATATCTATAGTATCTATAGTATCTATCTATCTATCTATATATCTATAGTATCTATCTATCTATCTATATATCTATAGTATCTATAGTATCTATCTATCTATCTATATATCTATAGTATCTATAGTATCTATCTATAGTATCTATAGTATCTATCTATAGTATCTATAGTATCTATCTATAGTATTTATAGTATCTATCTATAGTATCTATAGTATCTATCTATAGTATCTATCTATAATATCTATCTATAGTATCTATAGTATCTATCTATAGTATCTATAGTATCTATCTATAGTATCTATAGTATCTATAGTATCTATAGTATCTATAGTATCTATCTATAGTATCTATCTATATATCTATAGTATCTATAGTATCTATCTATCTATCTATATATCTATAGTATCTATAGTATCTATCTATATATAGTATATATAGTTTCTATCTATATATCTATAGTATCTATAGTATCTATCTATCTATATATCTCTTATTATTTATTGTTGACATTTTCAGCGCTTATTACAACGGCCAATTTTTGGGCCATATTCGTTTCATTTTTGACTGAAAACGGATCAAATTTGACCCAAGGACAACACGTTATTGTGGACAATGGACAACACGAGGGTTATTTATCCAAATATTAACTCTTTAAAGTAACTTTTCTGCACCATTAACATCACAAGTACCTGTTTTCTTCATAATTCCCGGCAGATTTCCATGACATATTGTGTTTTTTTTTTGGTCCAGTGCATGTTGGGATTTAAGGAAGTTCTGGTTCCAGACTTCACCGGTCAGCTGTAATTGGCAGGAAATGGTCCCAGTGTTTATCTACATAAATGGAAAGGATTGAACATCTGTGGTCCCGGTCTCAGTGGGACCTCTTCCTCTCTTAATGCATCCCTTTCCAAGCATGTGTATATATAACTAAATCAACAACATTAACCGTGGTGGTTTACGGGATTTAACCGTCCTGGTGACCTCGGGTCAAACTGACCCGCTTTCAACCACGTCCTACATCTGATCCTTGGGTTTCTTGCAACCAAAATTGTCAAAAAAAAAATATATATATATATATAATGTGGATGGTTCCGTTCAACGCTCTTCACAAGTAATACAAATGCTCAGTTCACTACTTTCATTGAATTTGGTTGTTTTCATTCAATTGTTCAGCATTTGAAAAAGAAAAATGGTAAAAGAACGTTGAAAAAAGTGACAAATCTGTTGGAAAAAGCGTCCGAAAAAGTGGCGAAAACGGCAAAAAAAAAAAGAAAATGGAGAGAAAAAACTTCGAGTCAAGACCGAGTCCAAAGAGGTTTGAGTCCGAGACAAGATCGAGTCCAAAGAGGTTTGAGTCCGAGTCAAGACCGAGTCCAAAGAGGTTTGAGTCCGAGTCAAGACCGAGTCCA
Source organism: Etheostoma spectabile (assembly GCF_008692095.1). Lineage (NCBI taxonomy): Eukaryota > Metazoa > Chordata > Actinopteri > Perciformes > Percidae > Etheostoma > Etheostoma spectabile. The sequence goes on from NW_022603464.1 coordinate 1,636, forward strand.
AAGAGGTTTGAGTCAGAGTCAAGACCGAGTCCAAAGAGGTTTGAGTCCAAGACAAGACCGAGTCCAAAGAGGTTTGAGTCCAAGACAAGACCGAGTCCAAAGAGGTTTGAGTCCAAGACAAGACCGAGTCCAAAGAGGTTCGAGTCCAAGACAAGACCGAGTCCAAAGAGGTTTGAGTCCAAGACAAGACAGAGTCCAAAGAGGTTTGAGTCCGAGTCAAGACCGAGTCCAAAGAGGTTTGAGTCCAAGACAAGACCGAGTCCAAAGAGGTTTGAGTCCGAGTCAAGACCGAGTCCAAAGAGGTTTGAGTCCAAGACAAGACCGAGTCCAAAGAGGTTTGAGTCCGAGTCAAGACCGAGTCCAAAGAGGTTTGAGTCCGAGTCAAGACCGAGTCCAAAGAGGTTTGAGTCCAAGACAAGACCGAGTCCGAGTCAAGACCAAGTCCAAAGAGGTTTGAGTCCGAGTCAAGACCAAGTCCAAAGAGGTTTGAGTCCAAGACAAGACCGAGTCCAAAGAGGTTTGAGTCCAAGACAAGACCGAGTCCAAAGAGGTTTGAGTCCGAGTCAAGACCGAGTCCAAAGAGGTTTGAGTCCAAGACAAGACCGAGTCCAAAGAGGTTTGAGTCCAAGACAAGACCGAGTCCAGGACAGAATAAAGGTCTTATGCATGACAGTATCAAGATAATCATTTTGGGTTTCACTTTCCCTCCAATATTATTATCAACATAATAAAAGACACCTGGACTCGGTCCAGACCAGAAGCCATGTTGGGCAAGACCAGTGGCCGAGACCGAGACAAGTCAGAGTCCAAATACTAGCGAGTCTGAGACCATAAAAAAACGGTCTTGAGTCCAAGACCAGATTCGAGTACTACAGCCCTGTCACATTGTGTACCACAGGTTTATGATATATGATTCAATAATTCATGCATTGAAGGATGAAGACTCATGCAGGGGTTGTAAATAATTCATTAGTCGTCTGCTCTCAGATCCTGGTCCAACAGTCTTCTAGGATCTGGATGTTTGTGTCCGGATAATTTCCTTTTACCAAATATTTTTCCAAGGAAATCCTGTCATAAATCTTTGGTGCAGTAGCTAAGCTGGAATGTCAAATGCTGCAATAAAAGCGCCAAAAATGTTGTAAAAAAGCATCAAACGAGCTGAAAGGCTTTTCAGATCTAATAATTCTTCAGCAAGTTTTGTCTTTAAGGGTTTTCAGTGTTATTCATTTGTTATTTGTAGCTATTCCAACGTTTTAGACACAGATATATGGTGATAATAATGGTCCAAATTTATGTCAAATTGCAAATTTGTTTTATTTAAACCTTGTGTTGTCTTGAAAATCAACGCCGAGGGGGCTCTACTCTCTAACGTAGCTCCCATGGCGCCCTTTTAATGCTACGAAGCCATCACCTGCCGTTAGCATCCCATTGACTCCCTTTCATTTTGGCGCCACCTTGACAGTGAATAACTTTACATCTGAAGCGTTTAAAGACTCCATTTGTCCGTTGTTTATTTCTAAAGAAACACGACAATGTATAAAAGGCTCCGTTACCTTGTATCTCACGTTATGGCTATGTAGCGGACGTTTTTTTATAAACATAGGCTAACGGTTGCTTCATAACCACAAGACTTACTGTCGCATAGTCGACAAATGACCGTATTGTCAAGAGAAGCTCGCAGGCAATACGGTGTAACTGTTAGTTAGCAGTAATTAGCCTGTGCCTATGTTAATGTTAACTAGCATGTTAGTTAGCAGTAATTAGCCTGTGTCTATGTTAATGTTAACTAGCATGTTAGTTAGCAGTAATTAGCCTGTGTCTATGTTAATGTTAACTAGCATGTTAGTTAGCAGTAATTATCCTGTGCCTATGTTAATGTTAACTAGCATGTTAGTTAGCAGTAATTAGCCTGTGCCTATGTTAATGTTAACTAGCATGTTAGTTAGCAGTAATTAGCCTGTGCCTATGTTAGTGTTAACTAGCATGTTAGTTAGCAGTAATTAGCCTGTGCCTACATTATCTCCTAACATAGCTTTCAGACAGGTTGCTCACGTCACATCTACGTCTTCCAGCTCAGTTGGAGGCTGCGCAGTAACGCTCACCATCACCTGGAAAGAGCTTCTAATAGTTTTACCGGTCTCCGTCCAGAGCAACGGGACCGGTTGGTCCATTTCCTTAACTGTCTATGCTCAGAGGTGGCAATGTGAGTCTAAGTTCTTCTTGAAACCAGAATTCGACGAGTGAATAGTTGTCTGCTGTAGGTTTTAGTCGTGTGTACTCTAGTCTGTAAATCTCCTGCTGAGGTCTTTACTGGAGCTCGGCGGTCTGGGCTCATCAGGGCGGAAAATGAAGAATGAGGCTGCTCAGTAATCACTGATAAAGACACTTTGTGTGAGAACATTGACGGAGGCGTCTAATCACAGCAGGAACAAAAAGAAGGAGCAACACTAGAGGCCTCGGCTCTAATCACCGCCAGACGCTTGTAATTGCAAATTTATCTCGCAGCCCCGAAAGGAAAAACAATTAAACACGGCATGCTGTCAAAGAACAGACAAAGCGATTATCAAGATAACGTGACGGCTTTCATTTGAAACGTTAGACTGTGTAAGATCTCAGATCACACACATGGAGGATTGTTGGGTTGGGGGGGGGTAAGTGACAGTGACTGGTGTGTGTGTGTGTGTGTGTGTGTGTGTGTCCGTGTGTAGGTGCAGCCTACTGTCATGCACTCTCGTTTATTGTATCCAAGCACATTGTGCATTTTAGGAAATAAACAGCTTATTTATATATTGTGCATTTAGAGAAAATAGAGGCAGAAAAAAAGAAAAGCTTGTTGTCAAATCTCTCAAGTAGCAGAAGTAGCAGTGCTTCGGCTTCTGAGAAGTAGTTCCCATCTAACTCCGGGGATACATTGAATAAGCTGAAGTCCCAATAAGTCGGCAGGTTCCTTGATTTGAACCGAAGGAACTGAAATTAAAAATATTTTTAGCAACAAAATGGGATGAAGTGGTGAGAGAAAAGCATTTGAGCTAATTAGAAAATGCAATTCCTGCAGAAAATACGTGGGAATGCTGAATAGCTGAATTGCTAAAGCTAAACTGTAGAAATAGCTTAAATCAGTGAGAAGATGTTGAAGTAGTGAGAATAGATGAACAAGTAGGAATGATTTTTAATTAAGTTGAATAACACCACTAATGTAAAAAAGGTGGAAAGGTTAAAAAAAATTGAAATGCTAAAGCTAAACTGGAGAAATAGCTTAAATCAGTAAGAAGTTGTTGAAGTAGTAAGAATAGTTGAAAAATGCTGAATAGCTGAATTGCTAAAGCTAACCTGGTTGAGTAGTTTAAATCAGTAAGAAGAAGCTTAAGTAGGGAGAATAGTTTAAAAAGTAGGAATGGTTTTAGTTAAGTTTAATAACACCACTAATGTAAAAAAGGTGGAAAAGTTAAAAAAAAACTTGAAATGCTAAAGCTAAAATGGAGAAATAGCTTAAATCAGTATGAAGATGTTGAAGTAGTGAGAAAAGTTGAAAAAGTAGGAATGGTTTTAATTAAGTTAAATAACACCACTAATGTAAAAAAGGTGGAAAAGTTAAAAAAATTGAAATGCTAAAGCTAAACTGGAGAAATAGCTTAAATCAGTAAGAAGTTGTTGAAGTAGTAAGAATAGTTGAAAAATGCTGAATAGCTGAATTGCTAAAGCTAACCTGGTTGAGTAGTTTAAATCAGTAAGAAGAAGCTTAAGTAGGGAGAATAGTTTAAAAAGTAGGAATGGTTTTAGTTAAGTTTAATAACACCACTAATGTAAAAAAGGTGGAAAAGTTAAAAAAAAAACTTGAAATGCTAAAGCTAAAATGGAGAAATAGCTTAAATCAGTATGAAGATGTTGAAGTAGTGAGAATAGTTGAAAAATGCCGAATAGCTGAATTGCTAAAGCTAACCTGGTTGAATAGCTTAAATTAGTAAGAAGAAGCTTAAGTAGTAAGAATAGTTGAAAAGGTAGGAATGGTTTTAGTTAAGTTAAATATCACCACTAATGTAAAAAAAGGTGGAAAAATTCAACAAAAAAAAAAAAAATTGAAACGCTAAAGCTAAACTGGATAAACAGCTTAAATCAGTTAGAAGATGCTTAAGTTGTAAAAATAGTTGAAAAAGTGGGAATGGTTATAATTAAGTTGAATATCACCACTACACCATAAGGAGCTAGATCTAGCTAGAAAGTTGAATTGTTTTAATAGCTGAAAGTCTGCAGAAAATACGGACAACAAAAAACGTATGGAATAATAAAAATATCAAAATTGTGTTAAAGGCCTTTTGTTTGTTGATGTACCACAGCGGGGATCAAACCCTCGTCCATATCCAGTGGGCCATCACTAGGGGTTAACTGTCTTTATGAGGAATACATTTGGTTTTAGTTGTTGCTATGGGAGTCCATTCAGTAACAATTGGGAATTGTGGGCATAAACAATGATAATTGTGGGAATGCTGTTGCACAGCATTCCCACAATTATTAAGCTTAGAGCTAATATACAAAGATCCAAATAGTATTCCCAGTGATAGTGGTTTTGAAATGTAAAAATACGTTTCTCAGGAGATCAGATGACTCTCAGTCATGTCCTAAAATAAAGAAATAAAACATATGGATGCCTGGGCGTTTGTCGATCCTCTCTCCGTCCCTGAAGCCCTCGTTTCCAAACTCTTTAACTCCAAAAGTGTAAAACAAAAACCTAAATTGGAGCTCAAACACTCGCCGACGTCACAGGACGGGGGGTGATGTCACCGCCTCATGTCCCGTCGTCGATCATCCTGAACAAATCTACCCACAAGGCCGTGCCTCAGCCCTCTTTTCCTCTTCCTCCCTTCCGTTCCCGTCCATCTGGCAGTAGTTAAAGATTAATACGCTGGAACCTGAGAGCCGAGGAGCCGAGGACCCGGGAGAGGACTGGTGGTCTCGTCTGGGCAGAGACACGGACATCTGCAGCCAGAGCAGCGACATCAACCTGGACGGAGAAGTGAAGACATCAGCACATCAGCACTAAAGTTCACAGGGTTCAGAATAGCTGAGTTTCCATCCACGTGTCAATCAAATTATCTGAAGTTTGGTTAAAAAACACTCCTGTGAATAAATTTGGTGAAAGTGTGTTTCCATTCAACGGCTTTAAAGCAGATAAAAACCTGTGGTGATGAACTTTGGACACAGCTACGCACCTATCACCTCTTAATGCTAAGCTAGGCTAACCACATCCTGACTCCAGCTCCTGACTCCAGGGCTCTGAAGCCATTTGAACATAACGGCCAAACAGTGGAATTAAAGCGTCCGTGTCTGTGGAGTGATGCCCTCTGGCCCAAAACCACTTTCCCCCACAGACTACTACGTACTAAGAGACATCTGGAAATCAGTGGACACACAACCCTCGCCCCCCCCCCCCCCCCCCCTGCGAAATAACCCATTTCACTATCACCACTTGATCCACAAGGTCTGATAACATTGGGAAATATAGGCCACACACTGCTATTTACACACTCATCTGGGTAATTTTTAGCTCCACGATGGCTTCATGCAACTGTCGTAGAAATCTGCGGGGCTCCATCTTGAACTCTGCATCCAGCTGTTGTTATACATTCATGCTCCAGCTCTGTTCTGAACACACAGGACATGTATGTGTTGAGTTCGCCCCCCCCGGCTGTTGCAGAGAGCTGGAGGCTGCAGATATGCATGAATGGGCCCTGAGTCACTCGGATCAGCCGTCAGCCAGTTTAATACCTGCTGTCTCTTCCCAGTGCAGATATGGATTTACGCTCATCTTACTCTGGGAGGAACCAGCTAGGTCCTGCTGGGGTTCTGCTCCCGGTTTTATTAGACAGTCCTAGTCATTCAGGATTTGGGATTTAGGATTGAATGAGGAATCTGTTGGTTTTCTCGATTAAGCATTCAGTTGTTTAGTCTATGCATGCATTTGACATTGTCCTTTTAAAGTAAAGTCATGTCCAAAGTACATGCAGTGGCACAGTAAATCTGATCAACAAACAAATTTTATCACAAAAAATGGGCCTTCAAAATAAGCGCTGAAAATATCAACATTAGGAATGGGAAAAACATCAAGAAAGCACCCACTACAACACCACAACATTGGAAAAAGTGACATAAATGTCAGAAAAAGCGATAATAGTGTTGGGGAAAAAAACTTGACAGGAAGACAACACACACAAGAGTTAAAAGAGACACACAAACTGATTAAATATGTAAGTTGGAGACTTCAACACATTTGCAGCTATAAAAGACTGATGATAATAGAGAGTGTGTGTGTGTGGGGGGGAATATTCTGCAATATATTGTAATTTATAACCTTTTTTCCAACTTCTAATTTTTCCCCTAATTTCTAACGACGTCCCCAAAATGAAACTCATCAACATCTGTTTCATCTAAAAAGAAACATTTCTCTGTTTGTTCATCTTCCATGTTATCGCTGCCAAATGAGACAAACTGACCAACACATATATAATATCTAATATATAATATATATAATATATAATAATAGATCCGTACTTGGCGTCTGTGTATTGATACAGGATTACCACTGAAAATACTGCAATACTACGCTGTATGGATTCCCCCACCCCCAATAGAGAGTAGAGGTTAAAATGAGGCGAGAAATGGAGCAGTAGTTCTGGGTCGTGGTCTTCCTCTGCAGGAGAGTCCTCTGGGACTCTGCACACGGCAACACGCTGCTGGGTCAGAGCTCGCAGTGCGACTCCATCCCCTGCCCCCCCGCAGCTTTGGCCTCCTCCCTCCTGCCGAGAAACCACGGCCAATTACCTTCCCTCGGCCCCAAGCGAATGCTCAACATGTGACGGGGAAATGGAGCTGCTGTCTCCTCAGACCGACCAAACCTCATCTGTTTCTCATGGAGTCCTTGGGTCAATTTGACCTGTTTTCAGTAAAAAAAAGAAGAAGAATTTTGTCACAAAAAATGGGCCGTTACAATAAGCGCTGAAAATGACAATGTTAAAAATATCAAAACACTTTGGAAAAAACACCAAAAAACCCACCCACAACATTGAAAAAGGGACAAAAATGTCGGAAAAAAGCGCCCATTGTTGACGGGAAGACAACACAAGGGTTACCTGCATCTCGTCTCTCTGTCCCTTTACTGAATAGAATAGAATAGAAAGCCTTTATTGGCATTGTACACAAGTACAGTACCTAAGATTTAAGCAAAACCTTTATAGTGTCAACACAAAATATAACAATATAAAATATAAAAACAGCATCCTGACACAGAGCTGACACACATTATTCATACACTGTAACCTGGAGTTATTGGGAGGCAGGCCTGTTTTATTTTAGGACACACTATACTAAGGACACACTGCACACTAAGGACACACTGCACACTGAGGACACACTGTACACTGAGGACACACTGCACACTAAGGACACTATACACTGAGGACACACTGCACACTGAGGACACACTGCACACTAAGGACACTATACACTAAGGACACACTGTACACTGAGGACACACTGCACACTAAGGACACACTGAACACTGAGGACACACTGTACACTGAGGACACTATACACTGAGGACACACTGTACACTGAGGACACACTATACTAAGGACACACTGCACACTAAGGACACACTGTACACTAAGGACACACTGTACACTGAGGACACACTGCACACTGAGGACACACAGTATACTAAGGACACACTGTACACTAAGGACACACTGTAGACTAAGGACACTATACACCGAGGACACACTGTACACTGAGGACACACTGCACACTAAGGACACACTGAACACTGAGGACACACTGCACACTGAGGACACACTATACTAAGACACACTGCACACTAAGGACACACTGTACACTGAGGACACACTGTACACTGAGGACACACTATACTAAGGACACACTGCACACTGAGGACACACTATACACTGAGGACACACTGTACACTGAGGACACACTGTACACTGAGGACACACTGCACACTAAGGACACTATACACTGAGGACACACTGCACACTGAGGACACACTGCACACTAAGGACAGTATACACTAAGGACACACTGTACACTGAGGACACACTGCACACTAAGGACACACTGAACACTGAGGACACACTGTACACTGAGGACACTATACACTGAGGACACACTGTACACTGAGGACACACTGCACACTAAGGACACACTGTACACTAAGGACACACTGTACACTGAGGACACACTGCACACTGAGGACACACAGTATACTAAGGACACACTGTACACTAAGGACACACTGTAGACTAAGGACACTATACACCGAGGACACACTGTACACTGAGGACACACTGCACACTAAGGACACACTGAACACTGAGGACACACTGCACACTGAGGACACACTATACTAAGGACACACTGCACACTAAGGACACACTGTACACTGAGGACACACTGTACACTGAGGACACACTGCACACTGAGGACACACTGCACACTAAGGACACTATACACTAAGGACACACTGTACACTGAGGACACACTGCACACTAAGGACACACTGAACACTGAGGACACACTGTACACTGAGGACACTATACACTGAGGACACACTGTACACTGAGGACACACTATACTAAGGACACACTGCACACTAAGGACACACTGTACACTAAGGACACACTGTACACTGAGGACACACTGCACACTGAGGACACACAGTATACTAAGGACACACTGTACACTAAGGACACACTGTAGACTAAGGACACTATACACCGAGGACACACTGTACACTGAGGACACACTGCACACTAAGGACACACTGAACACTGAGGACACACTGCACACTGAGGACACACTATACTAAGGACACACTGCACACTAAGGACACACTGTACACTGAGGACACACTGTACACTGAGGACACACTATACTAAGGACACACTGCACACTGAGGACACACTATACACTGAGGACACACTGTACACTGAGGACACACTGTACACTGAGGACACACTGCACACTAAGGACACTATACACTGAGGACACACTGCACACTGAGGACACACTGCACACTAAGGACAGTATACACTAAGGACACACTGTACACTGAGGACACACTGCACACTAAGGACACACTGAACACTGAGGACACACTGTACACTGAGGACACTATACACTGAGGACACACTGTACACTGAGGACACACTGCACACTAAGGACATACTGTACACTAAGGACACACTGTACACTGAGGACACACTGCACACTGAGGACACACAGTATACTAAGGACACACTGTACACTAAGGACACACTGTACACTGAGGACACACTGCACACTAAGGACACACTGAACACTGAGGACACACTGCACACTGAGGACACACTATACTAAGGACACACTGCACACTAAGGACACACTGTACACTGAGGACACACTGTACACTGAGGACACACTATACTAAGGACACACTGCACACTGAGGACACACTGCACACTAAGGACACACTGAACACTGAGGACACACTATACTAAGGACACACTGCACACTAAGGACACACTGTACACTGAGAACACAATGTACACTAAGGACAGACTATACTAAGGACACACTGTACAGTAAGGACAGACTATACTAAGGACACACTGTACACTGAGGACACACTGTACACTAATTATTTGAGTTATTGAGTTTTTAAGCTTAAAACATGGCTTTCTAGGATTTATCTCGTCTCTGCTGTTAGATCTGCAGCAGAGACGTAAGAGGCCGTTTCCTTTGTTAAAAAAACAATAGAGCACATCAGAGCGGCGTAGATGCAATTAGGAAAGACGTCACTGTCCTGTGCCGGAGGACAGAGTGCAGAGACACAAGCATGCATCATTCGGCTACTTTTTTTATTGACCATAAATAACGATAAAAATGAAGTTAATAGTGTTAAAAACGTCGAAACAAGTGACAGACATCGAAAAAAAGGCATCTAAAGGGACAAAAACGTAAGAAAAAGACCCTTTGCACGACCGTAGAGGAAGTCAAACGACAACTCCTGCAAGTGTCTCAAGGTAAAATGTGTCGTAATACACAGCGTGTGGAGATCCGACTTAACTTGTTTAACTTTAATTGGTCTTTAAAATGTCAGAAAATGGTGAAAAATGGGGATCAGTGTTTCCCCAAAAAGCCCAAGACGACATCTTCAAATTTCTCGTTTTGTCCCCAACTCAAAGATTTTCAGTTTCGGTCCCAGAGAGAAGAAATTAGAACATATTCACGTTTATTTTAACTTTGTTTTCTAAAAAAAAGAGGAAGTCAAACGACAACTCCTGCAAGTGTCTCAAGGTTAAAAAAAAAACTCAACTTGTATCTGATAAATTGATAAAAAAACTTAACAAAAGTGCTGATTTTCTTCTTATTTTGACCGGAAGACAACACGAGTGTTAATAGGACCAGATCCTATGTACGTTGAGCTTTAATGATGAGTTACAGTGCGGCGTGTGATAACAACGCGGAGATGTTGGAGGCGTGTTGCAGCACTTTGCCGTTGCCTTCGAGGAGCCAACAAACACACAGCGAGAGAGTAATTGAAAGGCTGTGGACTTAATGAAGAAGCTGACAGCTTTCCACACAAGTGTCTAATTAAAGAGCCTGAGAGCGAAGCCGATGGCAGCCTCCAGCGTGGAGCTGTGCACAAGAACGTTAGGGTTGCAGATCTACACTGACAGGCAGCAGGCAGATCCAATTAGCTCTGTCAGGCTTGCATTGAGGTAATAAAGAGACTGGGAAACAAACACTCATTAAGATATCGTTCCCTCCGCTCTGAGAACATTAAGGAGGAGCAACTTGTTACAAATGACAATCTATAACATTGGTCCAGTATCAAGAAACAAGATGCAAAATATTAAAAAACCTTAAATTTCCGTCCACTAAAGGTTCTTTTTTTTTGCCGTTGACAGATGTAGGATCACTACAGACATAGACCTTTTAGCTAAAGAGTAAGATCCGTTTAGTTTAACATGAAACAGCCCTGATATCACCATCACCAAACCCACCAGACTCCATGTAAATAATCACTACTTTTAGCGTGTATAGAGCAGCATATCTCCACCAGACTCCATGTAAATAATCACTACTTTTAGTGTGTATAGAGCAGCATATCTCCACCAGACTCATTGTGTGAATGTGAATAATCACTACTTTTATCAGCATAAAACACACTTCATTCAAAGTTGACAGACAAAAAATATAACCATATTACCACTGCTGTAGTGATTATTTACATGGAGTCTGGTGGAGATATGCTGGCTTTATACACGCTAAAAGTCCTGATTATTTACATGGAGTCTGGTGGAGATATGCTGCTCTATACAGGCTAAAAGTAGTGATTATTTACATGGAGTCTGGTGGAGATATGCTGCTCTATACACGCTAAAAGTAGTGATTATTTACATGGAGTCTGGTGGAGATATGCTGCTCTATACAGGCTAAAAGTAGTGATTATTTACATGGAGTCTGGTGGAGATATGCTGCTCTATACACACTAAAAGTAGTGATTATTTACATGGAGTCTGGTGGAGATATGCTGGCTATACACGCTAAAAGTAGTGATTATTTACATGGAGTCTGGTGGAGATATGCTGCTCTATACACGCTAAAAGTAGTGATTATTTACATGGAGTCTGGTGGAGATATGCTGGCTATACACGCTAAAAGTAGTGGTTATTTACATGGAGTCTGGTGGGTTTAATCATTGGGATTTTGGGCCTGTTTCATGTTAAACTAAAAGGATCTTCCTCTGTAAGGATCTTTTCCATAATGTTGTCAGATACATAGAATAATCTGAGCCTATCAGCACCTTATTGGATGGAAATTGATGATGCACAGTTGTCCTGTAGGGTAACATTACAGCTCGGTCCACGGCTGCCGGTTACAGCATTCTCCCAAGATTTTTGTTTAGTGCATGGAAAGAAAGACTACAGGTTGAAAATAACCAAAACTAAAGATCCCTTTTAAGCTTGGAGCGCAAGTAATTTTCCCTCTAAAAGCATCCCTGTTGTTCCACAGTTCCCTTCAGTCAGTCAATAAGTGATTAAATGTCTGAGTGGCCTCTCCATCCGGTCTGTGTTCAGTAATCAATGTCGCTGCTGATGGAAGGAAGCGTTCGTTGTGTTAGTTCCTGCTCCGTGATGTGTGTTGTTGCTGTCGGGGGAACCATGAACCAAATGGTTTTAAGATATTATCTCACTGGAGGCTCAGTCCACATCCAAAATGATCTTTTCCCCCCCGTCTTCCCGGGTATCGGTTCAACGACATGTCCGTCCAAACGGATCCATTTGTAAATGACTTTATTTTACATTTTGTGCTTTATTAATTCTACTCCACCACATGCTTTTATATAGACCTTAGTGGTCCCCTAATACTGTATCTGAAGTCTCTTTTATATAGACCTTAGTGGTCCCCTAATACTGTATCTGAAGTCTCTTTATATAGACCTTAGTGGTCCCCTAATACTGTATCTGAAGTCTCTTTTGTATAGACCTTAGTGGTCCCCTAATACTGTATCTGAAGTCTCTTTATATAGACCTTAGTGGTCCCCTAATACTGTTTCTGAAGTCTCTTTATATAGACCTTAGTGGTCCCCTAATACTGTATCTGAATTCTCTTTTATATAGACCTTAGTGGTCCCAAATACTGTATCTGAAGTGTCTTTCATATAGACCTTAGTGGTCCCCTAGTACTGTATCTGAATTCTCTTTTATATAGACCTTAGTGGTCCCCTAATACTGTATCTGAAGTCTCTTTATATAGACCTTAGTGGTCCCCTAATACTGTATCTGAAGTCTCTTTCATATAGACCTTAGTGGTCCCCTAATACTGTATCTGAAGTCTCTTTATATAGACCTTAGTGGTCCCTAATACTGTATCTGAAGTCTCTTTATATAGACCTTAGTGGTCCCCTAATACTGTATCTGAAGTCTCTTTATATAGACCTTAGTGGTCCCTAATACTGTATCTGAAGTCTCTTTATATAGACCTTAGTGGTCCCTAATACTGTATCTGAAGTCTCTTATATAGACCTCAGTGGTCCCCTAGTACTGTATCTGGATGGTCCCCCAGTTGGGGGGGGGGGGGGGGGGGGGGAGGGTCTGCCACATTCAAATGTAGCTGTGAAAACAACAGAAAGCTATTGACAGAAATCTGAAAAGCTTTCTCTGCAGTTTTGCATGCACTCTACTTAATCATTACTACCAATTTAACAACGCCACTCCAGAGTGTGTTTTCTATGTTTATGTTATGCCCCCCCCCCCCCCCCACCCCCCTTAAGGTGCCCTGCTGAACAAAACCGTTTCTACTTGCATGTGTTGATATGTCACGTCCATATGTTTGTGTGTTATGTGGTGATTGTGAAGATGATCTGCTTCCTCCTCCTGCAGCTCTAGCCACTGGAAAGAAACAAGAGGAGAATTATTTTCATTCCCACTGAACCAATTCCATGAGTACAACAACATAAAAGTACAACATGCTTTTGTTGTTCTACATTTTTTTGTTGTGGTTCAGCTGCTTTGCAGACTTTGCCTCGGTGTAATTGCCGAACATAATTACTTTGCACACAGGAAGTAGTAAAACAGGGTCTCCCATTAGTCTGTTTGCAGGGTCACATGTCACAGATTCTAACCTGTGACATGTGACCCTGCATGACATGATGTCTTGATGGGGGGGGGGGGGTGGGGGGGAAATTCTGTGGGTGGGAAGAGCAGAGAAAGGGGAGGTAACCTTTCCCCTTATGACCTCATAAGGAGAAGAGTCCAGCTCGGCCCATCTGAGCTTTCATTTTCTCAAAGGCAGAGCAGGAGACCCAGGGCTCGGTTTACACCTATCTCCATTTCTAGCCAGTTGAATGCACTAAGGGATGTTTAAGCATGAGAGAGATTGTTATATATTATTATAATATAATATATAATATTATAAGATAGATAGATCGATCGATAGATAGATAGATAGATAGATAGATAGATAGATAGATAGATGGATGGATAGATAGATAGATACTTTATTCATCCCAAAGGACATTTTAGAGACTTGAGACAGCAGTGAGGAGTAGTGAGATGAAAGAGGAACATAAGTACAGAAAGGAGATTAAAAAAAGAGAAGAGCACCTTATTTTCTGCATGACCTTTGCACTCCTTCTCCATCACCCCCCTCGTGTGAAGAGCCCGGCTTAACTCTGAGATTCTTTAAATGAAAATATGGATATGAAGTCTCTGGATGTCTCAGGATTAACTGGAGCGGCACTGGGAATGCAGAGCTCCGCCGATGCTCCTCGGATGCTCTCGTTTTCTTGAGTTGGGAAGTCATTCTTCTGGCTACACCACAGATGCATTATGGGATAGGAGAAGAAACGCTCTGGGTTGATTGCATTTCTTTAACCCTCATGTTGTCCTCATGTTGCCCTCATGTTGTCCCCATGTTGCCCTCATGTTGTCTCATGTTGTCCTCATGTTGCCCTCATGTTGCCCTCATGTTGTCCCCATGTTGCCCTCATGTTGTCCTCATGTTGTCCCCATGTTGTCCCCATGTTGTCCTCATGTTGCCCTCATGTTGTCTCATGTTGTCCTCATGTTGTCCCATGTTGCCCCCATGTTGTCCCCATGTTGTCCCCATGTTGCCCTCATGTTGTCCTCATGTTGTCTTCATGTTAGAAGCTATGGCGGCGCGTGAACAACGCGAGGCTCAGCGTCTCTCCAGGACTTGCTATTTAGTGGTTTTTTATCTATTTTTCACCGGACTTTTTTTCCAGAACAGCACCACGTTGCTGTGCTACAGCAGACAGGAGCTTCTGGAGCTTCGTAACTACAATGCTGACAATTTTTATCGCCGATCTCCGACTCATCTCAGAGATCTCCAGAACACCGGATGCTGCCCACTTCTCCCGGCCGGGCGGTAGGGCACGTAGGCGGCGACGAGAACGTAAGCAAAGGCGGGGTAAGCGCGGAGGAGTGCGAGCTAGGCTAAAACTAACACCACACCGGCTGCCTATCCCAGCAGCATTTTCCTCCTCGCCAATGTTCCGTTCTGGCCAATAAAATGACATTACGATTATCCATCACAAATGACAGACGGATTATGGACTCAAACGTTATGATCTTTACTGAAACATGGCTAAAAACAGCTGCCCGGACAATGCTATCCAGCTAACTGGACGCCATACACACCGAGCTGATAGGATAGCAAATGACTCTGGTAAGACCAGAGGCGGAGGTTTGTGCATGTATATTAACAAAGCTTGGTGCACAGACTCTGCTACTACTGAGAGTCAATGCTCAGAGAATGTGGAGTTTTTAATGGTCCAATGCAGACCTTATTACCTCCCAAGGGAATTAAGTACGATATCCTCACTGCTGTGTACATCCCCCAGATGCTAATGCTAGCTAGCCAACAAAGAACTCTACGTGGCCATTAGCAAATATCAAAACAAAACCCAGAGGCTGCCTTTATTGTTGCCGGTGACTTCAACCACTGCAACTTGAAGACAGTCCTCCCAGATTCCACCAACATGTCTCCTGCCACACCAGAGGAGACAAGACCCTGGATCATGTCTATTCCAATCTGGCTGGAGCTTACAAGGCGACACCCCTCCCCCCACATCGGACAATCAGACCATCTCTCCCTGTTCCTCACACCTCGGTATTCACCACTTATCCAACGTGTGAAACCTACTGTGAGGACATTAAAGGTGTGGCCAGAGGGCTCAGATGCTGTGCTCCAGGACCGGTTCAGGAATACAGATTGGAACACCTTCTATCACACAGATTTGGATCGGTACGCCTCATCCGTACTGGACCACATCTCTGCCACCATTGACTGTGTTACCACCATAAACGCATCACCATGTACCCCAACCAGAAACCCTGATGAACAGAGATGTTCGTCTCCTGCTGAAGGCCCGCAACACCGCCTTCAGGTTAGGGATGCACAGACCTACAGTGCAGCCAGGGCTGAGCTGAGAGGGGAATCAAGAAGGCCAAACACCACTACAAATGGAAGGTGGAGGACCACTTTTCCAACTCAGACTCCCGACGTATGTGGCAAGGCCTTCAGATTCTCACAGATCAAGAACACAACACCTGCCCCGTCTCCTCTGATGTCTCCTTCCTCAATGAGCTTAACATCTACTATGCTCGTTTTGAGAGAGGGAACACCACATCTGCAATCAAGGCAGCCATACACCAACCAACCGCCACTGACTCTTCTCTCTACTGACGTAGGAGCGGCCCTGAGCAGGATTAACCCAACAAGGCTGCGGGTCCTGATGGCATACCGGGACGTGTCCTCAGAGCGTGCTCTGGGGAATTGGCAGGAGTGCTGACGGACATCTTCAACCTGTCCCTGGCCCGCGCTGTGGTGCCGACCTGCTTTAAGACTACCTCCATCGTCCCAATCCCAAGAACTCCAACCCAACCAGACTCAATGACTACCGCCCGGTAGCTCTTACCCCCATCATCACTAAGTGCTTGGAGGGGCTGGTCCTAGCACATCTTAGATCCTGTCTACCCCCCACACTGGACCCCACCAATTGCATACAGGCAGAACAGGAGCAGAGAGGATGCTATTTCTGTAGCACTGCACTCTGTCCTTTCTCACCTGGACAGCAAGAACACTTACGCCAGAATGCTGTTCTTAGACTTTAGTTCAGCATTTAATACTGTAATCCCATCACACTCATTACCAAACTCACAGACTTCGGCATCAGTTCACTCATGTGTAACTGGTTGCTTGATTGCCTGACCAGTCGACCTCAACATGTTCGGCGGACACCACACCTCATCCACCATCATTATGAACACTGGAGTGCCACAAGGGTGTGATTAGTCCCTTCCTCTACTCTTTCTTCACCCACGACTGCAGACCTGTCCATGGCTCCACGCCATTATCAAGTTTGCAGACGACACCACGGTGATTGGCCTCATTAGAGACAACAATGAGGTTGCCTACAGGAGGAGGTGGACCGTCTGGCTGACTGGTGCGACAAAAACAACTTGCAGCTGAACACTGAAAAACCAAGGAACTCATTGTGGACTTTAGGAAAACGCTGACCTACCCCCACCCATCCACATCAAGGGGACAGCGGTGGAGCGTGTGGACAGCTTTAAGTTCCTGGTGTCCACATCTCTGAGGACCGAACTGGACGACCAACTGCTCCAAACTCATCAAAAAGCGCACCAGCCCTGTTCTTCATGAGGACCCTGAAGAAGACCATCTGTCCTCAGGGATCCTCAAAAACTTTTACCGCGGTACCATTGAGAGCATCCTCACTAACTGTTTTACTGTTTGGTATGGGAACTGTTCTGTCGCCGATCGGAAGGCACTGCAGAGGGTGGTAAAAACTGCCCAGCACATCGCAGGGGTACCACTCCCTACCATCAAGGACATCTACAGAAGCGGTGTTTGAAAAGGGCCGGGAAAATCACAAAGGATTCCACTCACCCTGCACATACACTCTTCTCCCTCTTGCCTTCTGGGAGCTTACAGAGCTTACGGACCAGAACCCCAGGCCCGGAACAGCTTCTTTCCTACAGCTGTCACGCTTCTGAACGCCTCCTGATACAACTATAAGATGGCAACCCCCCCGTCCACCCATACAATAATATAATGGACTGCCCTCACACGCACACACATACCATGGACTGTCCCACAATAACATATGTTATATAATCGTTCTATATTCTGTAAATCAAATCTGCCATTATTATCCTGTATTATAAATCCGCTAATACATATTATCCTTTACTAACAATCCTTTTACTAACTCTCCTGTATATTCTGTATAATCTGTGCATAGACCTCCTAAGTTATATTTATACACTACATTTTATAGTCCCTTACATATTTACTTTTTTTGCGTATACATATACTTTATCCTATATATAATCTGTATAATCTGTCATAGAGCTCCATATTTATATTTATATATTTTTACACAACATTGTAAATTTCCTTACTATTAATTTTTCTTATACATAAATTATATACAATATTTATACCCTGTATAGCAATCTGGATGATGTGGATCACATTTCGTTGCTTGTACTTGTGACAGTGCAATGACAATAAAGTTGAATTGAATTGAATGTTGCCCCAACATAACATGATTGATTACACCAACGCTCTGTACCAAGTTCAA
>NW_022603465.1:0-32500 GCF_008692095.1 Etheostoma spectabile
AAATTAGTAAAATAAAATAAAGGGATAAAGTGAAATGGGGGAAGGCTCTCCTATAGAAAATTTTTAAGAGCGACTTAGAGGGTTCCCGGACTCAGCAGACCTGATGTCCTGGGGCAGGCTGGTCCAGAGCCTCGGTCCCTTTAGTTTAGAGACTCTGGACCAGAGAGCAGACCTGATGTCCTGGGGCAGGCTGGTCCAGACCTCGGTCCCCTTTAGTTTAGAGACTCTGGACCAGAGAGCAGACCTGATGTCCTGGGGCAGCTGGTCCCAGAGCCTCGGCCCCCTTTAGTTTAGAGACTCTGGACCATAGGGCAGACCTGATGTCCTGGGGCAGGCTGGTCCAGAGCCTCGGTCCCCTTTAGTTTAGAGACTCTGGACCAGAGAGCAGACCTGATGTCCTGGGGCAGGCTGGTCCAGAGCCTCGGTCCCCTTTAGTTTAGAGACTCTGGACCAGAGAGCAGACCTGATGTCCTGGGGCAGGCTGGTCCAGAGCCTCGGCCCCCTTTAGTTTAGAGACTCTGGACCATAGGGCAGACCTGATGTCCTGGGGCAGGCTGGTCCAGAGCCTCGGTCCCCTTTAGTTTAGAGACTCTGGACCAGAGAGCAGACCTGATGTCCTGGGGGCAGGCTGGTCCAGAGCCTCGGTCCCCTTTAGTTTAGAGACTCTGGACCAGAGCAGACCTGATGTCCTGGGGCAGGCTGGTCCAGAGCCTCGGTCCCCTTTAGTTTAGAGACTCTGGACCAGAGAGCAGACCTGATGTCCCTGGGGCAGGCTGGTCCAGAGCCTCGTCCCCTTTAGTTTAGAGACTCTGGACCAGAGAGCAGACCTGATGTCCTGGGGCAGGCTGGTCCAGAGCCTCGGCCCCCTTTAGTTTAGAGACTCTGG
The DNA here is from genome assembly GCF_008692095.1 of Etheostoma spectabile. Lineage (NCBI taxonomy): Eukaryota > Metazoa > Chordata > Actinopteri > Perciformes > Percidae > Etheostoma > Etheostoma spectabile. The sequence goes on from NW_022603465.1 coordinate 887, forward strand.
ACCATAGGGCAGACCTGATGTCCTGGGGCAGGCTGGTCCAGAGCCTCGGTCCCCTTTAGTTTAGAGACTCTGGACCAGAGAGCAGACCTGATGTCCTGGGGCAGGCTGGTCCAGAGCCTCGGTCCCCTTTAGTTTAGAGACTCTGGACCAGAGAGCAGACCTGATGTCCTGGGGCAGGCTGGTCCAGAGCCTCGGTCCCCTTTAGTTTAGAGACTCTGGACCAGAGAGCAGACCTGATGTCCTGGGGCAGGCTGGTCCAGAGCCTCGGTCCCCTTTAGTTTAGAGACTCTGGACCAGAGAGCAGACCTGATGTCCTGGGGCAGGCTGGTCCAGAGCCTCGGTCCCCTTTAGTTTAGAGACTCTGGACCAGAGAGCAGACCTGATGTCCTGGGGCAGGCTGGTCCAGAGCCTCGGTCCCCTTTAGTTTAGAGACTCTGGACCGGAGAGCAGACCTGATGTCCTGGGGCAGGCTGGTCCAGAGCCTCTGTCCCCTTTAGTTTAGAGACTCTGGACCAGAGAGCAGACCTGATGTCCTGGGGCAGGCTGGTCCAGAGCCTCGGTCCCCCTTCAGTTTAGAGACTCTGGACCATAGGGCAGACCTGATGTCCTGGGGCAGGCTGGTCCAGAGCCTCGGTCCCCTTTAGTTTAGAGACTCTGGACCAGAGAGCAGACCTGATGTCCTGGGGCAGGCTGGTCCAGAGCCTCGGTCCCCTTCAGTTTAGAGACTCTGGACCAGAGAGCAGACCTCTGCCCCAGGATCTCAAGGTGCTGGTGTATGAGGGTCAAAGGTCAGAAATAGAAGGAGGATCTCAGGGTGCTGGTGTATGAGGGTCAAAGGTCAGAAATAGAAGGAGGATCTCAGGGTGCTGGTGTATGAGGGTCAAAGGTCAGAAATAGAAGGAGGATCTCAAGGTGCTGGTGTATGAGGGTCAAAGGTCAGAAATAGAAGGAGGCCAGAGGCCATGACGAGGTTTAAAGGGATCAACAGGATTTTAAAGTCACTTCTGAAACCTCCTGGGAGCCAGTCTAATGACGTCATAAAGTACTAATACAGTATTAATACTAGAGTACTCTGATACTCTACTTACTGAACTACAGTATTAATACTAGAGTACTCTGATACTCTACTTACTGAACTACAGTATTAATACTAGAGTACTCTGATACTCTACTTACTGAACTACAGTATTAATACTAGAGTACTCTGATATTTACTGAACTACAGTATTAATACTAGAGTACTCTGATACTCTACTTACTGAACTACAGTATTAATACTAGAGTACTCTGATATTTACTGGCCAGTAGTTCCAGATGTTTCCATGGTAACGTGGACAGTGTCCCTGAGTTCATTGAGCTCTGGGTCAACATGTCTCTTATGAAATACTCTGATGCAACTGACTGCTGAACCAGTTGGACCTGGTCCAGAACACGTCTCTGCAACCCGGCCCTGTGTCCCCCATGACCAACCCGGCCCTGTGTCCCCCATGACTAACCCGGCCCTGTGTCCCCCATGACCAACCCGGCCCTGTGTCCCCATGACCAACCCGGCCCTGTGTCCCCCATGACTAACCCGGCCCTGTGTCCCCCATGACCAACCCGGCCCTGTGTCCCCCATGACCAACCCGGCCCTGTGTCCCCCATGACCAACCCGGCCCTGTGTCCCCCATCACCAACCCGGCCCTGTGTCCCCCCTGACCAATCCGGCCCTGTGTCCCCCATGACCAACCCGGCCCTGTGTCCCCATGACCAACCCGGCCCTGTGTCCCCCATGACCACCCGCCCTGTGTCCCCCATGACTAACCCGGCCCTGTGTCCCCCATGACTAACCCGGCCCTGTGTCCCCCATGACTAACCCGGCCCTGTGTCCCCCATGACCAACCCGGCCCTGTGTCCCCCATGACCAACCCGGCCCTGTGTCCCCCATGACTAACCCGGCCCTGTGTCCCCCATGACTAACCCGGCCCTGTGTCCCCCATGACTAACCCGGCCCTGTGTCCCCCATGACCAACCCGGCCCTGTGTCCCCCATGACTAACCCGGCCCTGTGTCCCCCATGACTAACCCGGCCTGTGTCCCCCATGACTAACCCGGCCCTGTGTCCCCCATGACCAACCCGGCCCTGTGTCCCCCATGACCAACCCGGCCCTGTGTCCCCCATGACTAACCCGCCCTGTGTCCCCCATGACTAACCCGGCCCTGTGTCCCCCATGACTAACCCGGCCCTGTGTCCCCCATGACCAACCCGGCCCTGTGTTCCCCATGACCAACCCGGCCCTGTGTCCCCCATGACCAACCCGGCCCTGTGTCCCCCATGACCAACCCGGTCCTGTGTCCCCCATCCCATTCTTTGTCGGCCTGTCTCTCTCTCTTACCCGCCTGTCTCTCCAACCCCTCTCTCTCTCTAACCTGTCTATCTGCCTGTCTCTCTCTCTAACCTGTCTGTGTGTCTCTCTAACCTGTCTCTCTCTCTCTAACCTGTCTCTCTCTCAAACCAGTCTGTGTCTCTCTAACCTGTCTCTCTCTCTCTAACCTGTCTCTCTCTCTAACCTATCTGTCTCTCTCTCTAACCTGTGTCTCTCTCTCTCTAACCTGTCTGTCTCTCTCTCTAACCTGTCTCTCTCTCTCTCTAACCTATCTGTCTCTCTCTCTAACCTGTCTTTTTCTCTCTCTAACCTATCTGTCTCTCTCTCTAACCTGTGTCTCTCTCTCCCTAACCTGTCTGTCTCCCAGCCCAGTGCTGTCTAGCGGCCTTCATCCTTCTGGCTCTCTCTGATTGGTGGATGGCGGCCGTGCTGTATGCTGGTTGGCTGTGGCTGGACGGGGACACGCCCAACTCCGGGGGTCGGAGGTGCCAGTGGGTCCGGAGCTGGACCATCTGGAACCACTACAGGGACTACTTCCCCATAACGGTGGGTACTGGTACAGAGAGACAGACAGGCAGGTAGACAGGTAGACAGGCAGGCAGGTAGACAGGTAGGTAGACAGGCAGAAAGACAGACAGGCAGGTAGACAGGTAGGTAGACAGGCAGGTAGACAGGTAGACAGGCAGGCAGGTAGACAGGCAGGTAGACAGACAGGTAGACAGGCAGGCAGGTAGACAGGTAGGTAGACAGGCAGAAAGACAGACAGACAGGCAGGCAGGTAGACAGGTCCTCTAGTCCTCAGATGAGACTGATTGTTATTGGTTTGTTTGTCTGCAGCTCGTTAAAACCGTCGATCTGGATCCAGACAAGAACTACATCTTTGGATTTCATCCCCACGGTGAGACACACACCTGTCTGTCTCTCTCTCTACCTGTCTGTCTCTCAGGCATGCTGGTTGCCTGTGTAACCTGTCTGTCTGTCTACCTGTCTGTCTACCTGTCTGTCTCTCAGGCGTGCTGGTTGCCTGTGTAACCTGTCTGTCTGTCTACCTGTCTGTCTACCTGTCTGTCTCTCAGGCGTGCTGGTTGCCTGTGTAACCTGTCTGTCTGTCTACCTGTCTGTCTCTCAGGCGTGCTGGTTGCCTGTGTAACCTGTCTGTCTGTCTACCTGTCTGTCTACCTGTCTGTCTCTCAGGCGTGCTGGTTGCCTGTGTAACCTGTCTGTCTGTCTACCTGTCTGTCTCTCAGGCGTGCTGGTTGCCGGTGTAACCTGTCTGTCTGTCTACCTGTCTGTCTCTCAGGCGTGCTGGTTGCCTGTGTAACCTGTCTGTCTGTCTACCTGTCTGTCTCTCAGGCGTGCTGGTTGCCTGTGTAACCTGTCTGTCTGTCTACCTGTCTGTCTCTCAGGCGTGCTGGTTGCCTGTGTAACCTGTCTGTCTGTCTACCTGTCTGTCTCTCAGGCGTGCTGGTTGCCGGTGTAACCTGTCTGTCTGTCTACCTGTCTGTCTCTCAGGCGTGCTGGTTGCCGGTGTAACCTGTCTGTCTGTCTACCTGTCTGTCTCTCAGGCGTGCTGGTTGCCTGTGTAACCTGTCTGTCTGTCTACCTGTCTGTCTCTCAGGCGTGCTGGTTGCCGGTGTAACCTGTCTGTCTGTCTACCTGTCTGTCTCTCAGGCGTGCTGGTTGCCGGGGCGTTTGGGAACTTCTGTACGGAGGCGACCGGTTTCTCTCGTCTGTTTCCTGGACTCCGGTCTCACCTGCTGATGCTGCCCTTCTGGTTCAGGGTCCCTCTGTTCAGAGACTACATCATGTTAGGAGGTACACCTGCCTGTCTGTCTGTCTGTCTGACCTGTCTGTCTCTCAGGCCTGGTGTCCAGCTGTAAGTCCAGCCTGTCTCTCTCTGACCTGTCTGTCTGACCTGTCTCTCTCAGGCCTGGTGTCCAGCTGTAAGTCCAGCCTGTCTCTCTCTGACCTGTCTGTCTGACCTGTCTGTCTCTCAGGCCTGGTGTCCAGCTGTAAGTCCAGCCTGTCTCTCTCTGACCTGTCTGTCTGACCTGTCTCTCTCAGGCCTGGTGTCCAGCTGTAAGTCCAGCCTGTCTCTCTCTGACCTGTCTGTCTCTCAGGCCTGGTGTCCAGCTGTAAGTCCAGCCTGTCTCTCTCTGACCTGTCTGTCTGTCTGACCTGTCTGTCTCTCAGGCCTGGTGTCCAGCTGTAAGTCCAGCCTGTCTCTCTCTGACCTGTCTGTCTGACCTGTCTCTCTCAGGCCTGGTGTCCAGCTGTAAGTCCAGCCTGTCTCACCTCTGCAGTCGTCCTGGGGGGGGGAACGTTGCCGTGGTGGCGGTGGGCGGAGCTCCGGAGGCTCTGGATGCTCGACCTGGAGCCCTGAAGCTGCAGGTACACACACACAAACACACACACACACACACACACACACACACACACACACACACACCACACACACACACACACACACACACACACACAGAGAGACAGAGAGAGGTTGTCCCATATAGAGAGGACAGCATCTTGCAGCTGATGGAGATTTGTGGGATCACATCCAGGGCCCGAAGCTCCCGGTCCACCACCTCCCAAAGATGCTCTAATGGGTTGAGATCTGGTGACTGGGGGGGCATTTTAGTCCAGGTTGAGATCTGGTGACTGGGGGGGCCATTTTAATCCAGGTTGAGATCTGGTGACTGGGGGGCACTTTAGTCCAGTGACCTCATCATCATGTTGAGAAACCAGTTGTAGATGATGAGAGCTTTGGGCCATGGGGCATTATCCTGCTGGAAGGACCATCAGAGGACGGGACATGGGGCCATAAAGAGACGGACATGGTCAGGAACCAGGCTCAGGTAGGCCGGGGCATTTAAACCAGGCCCAATGGCACTAAGGGGCCTAAAGTGGGCCAAGAAAACCTCCCCCACACCATTACACCACCACCAGCAGCCTGCACAGTGGTAACAAGGCATGATGGATCCAGGTTCTCATTCTGACTCCACCATCTGAAGGTCTCAACAGAAACCAGACAGGAAACATTTTTCCGGGTCTTCAACTGTCCAGGTTTGGAGAGCTCTTGCAGATTGTGGCCTCTTGTTCCTATTTGTAGTGGAGATGCGGGGTACCCGGGGGGGTCTTCTGCTGTTGTAGCCCCCTGTTGTTTTCCCTCTCCACTCCATCCTCTGTAAACCCTAGAGATGGTTGTGGGTTTAAATCCCAGTAACTGATCAGGTGGTGAAGTACTCAGACCGGCCCGTCTGGCTCCAACAACCACGCTCCAGATGTCTTAAATCCCCTTTCTGTCCCATTCTGACATTCAGTTTGGAGTCCAGGAGATGGTCTGGACCAGGTCAGGACATGGTCTGGACCAGGTCAGGAGATGGTCTGGACCAGGTCCACACCCCTAAATGCATTGAAGCAGCTGCCATGTGATTGGTAGATTAGATAATTGCATTAATGAGAAATTGAACAGGTGTTCCTAATAATCCTTTAGGTGAGTGTGTATATACTCACACACCACACACACACACACACACACACACACACACACCACACACACACACACAGAGACACACACACACACACCACACACACACACACACACACACACACACACATACACTCACCGGCCACTTTATTAGGTACACCTGTCCAACTGCTCGTTAACACTTAATTTCTAAGCAGCCAATCACATGGCGGCAACTCAGTGCATTTAGGCATGTAGACATGGTCAAGAGAATCTCCTGCAGTTCAAACCGAGCATCAGATGGGGAAGAAAGGGGATTTGAGTGACTTTGAACGTGGCATGATTGTTGGTGCCAGAAGGGCTGGTCTGAGTATTTCAGAAACTGCTAATCTACTGGGATTTTCACGCACAACCATCTCTAGGGTTTACAGAGAATGGTCCGAAAAAGAAAAAACATCCAGTGAGCGGCAGTTCTGTGGGCGGAAATGCCTTGTTGATGCCAGAGGTCAGAGGAGAATGGCCAGACTGGTTCGAGCTGATAGAAGGGCAACAGTGACTCAAATAACCACCCTTTCCAACCAAGGTGGGCAGAAGAGCATCTCTGAACGCACAGTACGTCCAACTTTGAGGCAGATGGGCTACAGCAGCAGAAGACCACATCGGGTGCCACTCCTTTCAGCTAAGAACAGGAAACTGAGACTACAATTTGCACAAGCTCATCGAAATTGGACATAGAAGATGGACAAACGTTGCCTGGTCTGATGAGTCTCGATTTCTGCTGCGACAGTCGGATGGTAGGGTCAGAATTTGGCGTCTCCAACATGAAAGCATGGATTCATCCTGCCTTGTATCAACGGTCCAGGCTGGTGGTGGTGTGTCATGGTGTGGGGAATATTTTCTTGGCACTCTTTGGGCCCCTTGGTACCAATTGAGCATCGTTGCAACGCCACAGCCTACCTGAGTATTGTTGCTGACCATGTCCATCCCTTTATGACCATAATGTACCCAACTTCTGATGGCTACTTTCAGCAGGATAATGCGCCATGTCATAAAGCTGGAATCATCACAGACTGTTTTCTTGAACATGACAATGAGTTGGCTGTACTCAAATGGCCTCCACAGTCACCAGATCTCAATCCATAGAGCATCTTTGGGATGTGGTGGAACGGGAGATTCGCATCATGGATGTGCAGCCGACAAATCTGCGGCAACTGTGTGATGCCATCATGTCAATATGGACCAAACTCCCTGAGGAATGCTTCCAGCACCTTGTTGAATCTATGCCACCAAGAACTGAGGCAGTTCTGAAGGCAAAAGGGGTCCAACCCTTACTAGCATTGGTCCTAATAAAGTGGCCGGTGAGTGTATATAAACACACAGACAAAATATAACATTTATTTTGTTTTTGGTTTCAGATCCGAAACAGGAAGGGCTTCATCAAACTGGCTCTGAAACACGGGTGGGTGGAGCTACATGGGGGCGGGGCTTAGTGGGCGGAGCTTAGTGGGGACACACCTGGAACACCTGGAGGATGACTCCTCTCTCTCTCTTCTCTCTCTCCTCCTCTCCTCTCTCTCTCTCTCTCTCTCTCTCTCTCTCTCTCTCTCTCTCTCTCTCTCTCTCTCTCTCTCTCTCTCTCTCTCTGTGTGTGTGTAGCGCTCAGCTGGTTCCAGTCTTTTCTTTCGGGGAAAACGAGTTGTTTGATCAGATGGAAAATCCTACTGGCTCCTCACTCAGGAAGCTGCAGGTCAGAACACACACACTCACCACACACACACACACACACACACTCCCCACACACACACACAGACAACACTCACCACCAACACAGAGACCCACTCACCACACACAGAGACACACTCACCACACAGAGACACACTCACCACACACACACACACACTCAGCACACACACACACACTCAGCACACACACACACACTCAGCACACACACACACAGAGACACACTCACCACACACACAGACAGACAAGAAGTTCAAACCTATTATATAATATAAAACTGATGGTTTTAATAATAATAAGTTGTGGAGTGTGATGCCATCTAGTGGTGCTGATCAAGTACTGCAGCCAACATAGAGCTAGATCATGTAGAGCTAGATCATGTAGAGCTAGATCATGTAGCGCTAGATCATGTAGCGCTAGATCATGTAGCGCTAGATCATGTAGAGCTAGATCATGTAGATCTAGATCATGTAGATCTAGATCATGTAGCGCTAGATCATGTAGATCTAGATCATGTAGATCTAGATCAGGGGTGCTCATTAGGTCGATCGCGATCTACCGGTCGATCGCCAAGGCGGTGGGGGTAGATCGCGTGGCATTAAAAAATAAATAAAGATGTCAGCCTATCATCCGTCTTCACAATGCCAATATTCTATTTGTCACTTGATTGACATACAGGACAACCAGTCTAACGTCTGATTTTTTTCATGGGTCAGCACTCAGCACGCATGTGCATGCAGCAGCGGCAAAATTCCAGTAAGCTAGCCGAGTTGCCGAGTTAGCCTAGCTAAGTTATATCTAATAATCTCAAAAAAACGGTATAAAAATGAGTGGGGTAGCTGGACCAAGTAAAAAGCCAAAAACTTACCACTTCCATACAGAATGGGAGGAGGACTTTTTTTCCACAATGTCCTATTCAAAGTGCATTTGCCTCATCTGCAAATCTACCATTGCTATTCAGAAGAAGGGAAATGTGGAGCGGCATTTTCGGACTGTTCATAAAAGCTACGACACTGAGTTCCCTCCGAAAAGTGAACTGAGAAGGAGAAAGGTGAAAGAACTAAAATCCCAGCTGTCTGGACAGCAGGCCTTTTTCTCACAGCTTACCACGAAAGCAGAGACCGCCACCGAAGCCTCGTTCCGGGTGAGTCACATCATCGTTAAACACAAGAAATCCTTCCCAGACGGAGAGATGATTAAAGAGGCATTTATTGAAGCGGCTGATTCGTTGTTTCAAGACTTTAAAAACAAACCTGACGTAGTATCTTCAATCAAATCTCTCCAGCTGTCAAGAAGTCCAGTTCCACGGCGCTGTGAAGCAACGGCCGAGGATGTGAGCGAGAAACTTAGGAGGGACATCGCAGACTGCGAGTGTTTCTCACTGCGATCAGACGAGTCCACAGACGGGAGGGACACAGCCCAGTTGGGCATTTTTATTCGTATGGTGTTTACCGATATGACTGCAAAAGAGGAGCAGTTAACAGCACTGCCTATGAAAGAACACACGCGGGGAGAGGACGTTTTTCAGTCTTTCAAAAACTTTATCGAGAAAACTCAGCTTCCAGCGTGCAAATTGGTGTCCATTACCACGGACGGTGCGCCCGCGATGGTTGGCCGCTCGAATGGATTTATTGCCAAATGCAGGGAGGATGATGCCTTCCCCGACTTCCTCAATTACCACGGCATAATACACCAACAAGCGTTATGCACAAAAATGCTCAACATGAAAGAGATAATGGATGTGGCAACGAAAATCGCCTGTTCTATTGGCGCCAGATCTCTTCAAAGACGGCTGTTCCGTGTGCATCTGGAGAAGGCGGACTGTGTTGCTACACGCTGACGTAAGATGGCTTAGTCGAGGGAAATTCTTGCAAAGATTTCGAGAGCTCTGTCCAGAGATTCAAGAGTTTTTATTTGTATCTAAAAATGCTGAATCCAACCAGCTAAATGACGATCAGTGGCTACTAGACTTAGCCTTTTTAACCGATCTGACCAACATGTTGAATGACCTTAATGTTGAACTGCAAGGAAAAGACAAAACAGTGGTCAATATGATCAGCTCAGTCAACGCGTTCAAACGAAAAATGCAACATCTGTGCGCAAAGCTGCAGCGCCATGATTTGGCAAACTTTCCGAACCTCATGTCAGAGCTGGAGACACAAGGGAAGGCATGTGACCAACTTGACAGTGGACGCTACACAGAGCAGATTGAAAACTGTCTGTCAGACTTTAACAAACGGTTTCAAGACTTTGCATTATTGGAGCCAGTCGCTACATTCATGTGCTACCCTTTTCGGGAAGATGCTGAGGTGGATTTACTTGCATCAAAAATTGCAACACTTTTTCACCTGAACTCGTCTGGAGTGGAGGATGAGATCCTGACACTGCAGGCTGACATTGAGCTCAAGTCTAGGGCTCATGGACAGTTTTGGAACTTGCTGACAGAGGAAAAGTACCCCAACATGAGAAAATGTGCTACCTCCTTGACCGCATTGTTTGGCTCCACTTATTTATGTGAGTCAGCCTTTTCCCACATGAAGATTATTAAGTCCAAATAGCGTTCGAACATGACTGATGATCATTTGGAAATGAGCTTGAGGCTGGCTATCAGCAGTACTGTCCGGACTACGCTTCCCTGGCTGATTCCATTCAGGGCAAGTCGTCAGAGTGAGGCGATGACAAAAAAATGTACAGTTGTATTGTGCATTAGGGTTAATGCAGTTATGCAAGATACACCAACTTATATTGCACATATCATTTTCAATATATTTATGAATAAATATATGTTTTTTGCATTTTTATAGTAGGTAGATCATTTTGACTTGGTCATTTTAAAAGTAGCTCGCAAGCTGAAAAAGTGTGGTCACCCCTGATCTAGATCATGTAGCGCTAGATCATGTAGCGCTAGATCATGTAGATCTAGATCATGTAGAGCTAGATCATGTAGCGCTAGATCATGTAGATCTAGATCATGTAGCGCTAGATCATGTAGATCTAGATCATGTAGCGCTAGATCATGTAGCGCTAGATCATGTAGCGCTAGATCATGTAGCGCTAGATCATGTAGCGCTAGATCATGTAGCGCTAGATCATGTAGAGCTAGATCATGTAGCGCTAGATCATGTAGATCTAGATCATGTAGCGCTAGATCATGTAGCGCTAGATCATATAGCGCTAGATCATGTAGAGCTAGATCATGTAGTGCTAGATCATGTAGCGCTAGATCATGTAGATCTAGATCATGTAGCGCTAGATCATGTAGATCTAGATCATGTAGATCTAGATCATGTAGCGCTAGATCATGTAGCTCTAGATCATGTAGCGCTAGATCATGTAGATCTAGATCATGTAGAGCTAGATCATGTAGCGATAGATCATGTAGCGCTAGATCATGTAGAGCTAGATCATATATATATATATATATATATATATATATATATATATATATATATATATATATATGGGACATGTTTTGGGTTAGGGCCCTAACTATGGGACATGTTAATGGGGGGCCTAACCCTAACCATGGGACATGTTTAGGGGGGCCCTAACCCTAACCATGGGACATGTTTAGGGGGGCCCTAACCCTAACCATGGGACATGTTTAAGGGGCCCTGGGCTGAGCATATCCACGTAAACGATAAGTTTTTTGTTGTGTCTTCTCAGAACCGGCTGCAAAGCATTATGGGAGTAGCGATGCCTCTGTTTCACGCCAGAGGAGTTTTCCAGTACAGCTTTGGTCTGATGCCCTACAGGAAGCCCATCCACACCGTCGGTACGCTAGCCCAGCGTTAGCCTAGCTTTGGCTGTGGTAGTCCAGCGTTAGCCTAGCATTGGCCTAGTGGTACCTTAGCATTAGCCTAGCATTGGCCTAGTGGTACCCTAGCATTAGCCTAGCATTGGCCTAGTGGTAGCCTAGCATTAGCTTAGCATTGGCCAAGTGGTAGCCCAATGCTAGCATAGCGTTAGCCTAGCATTGGTCTAGTGTTAGCCCGGCATTGGTCTTGGGTTAGCCTAGCGTTAGCCTATGGATAGCATAGGGTTAGTCTAGCATTGGCCTAGTGTTAGCCTAGGTTAAGCCTAGCATTATCTTAGCAATAGCCTAGGGTTAACCTGGCCTTGATCTAGTGCTAGCCTATTGTTAGTCTAGCATTAACCTAGCGTTAGCCTAGCATTAGCCAAGCATTAGCCTAGTGTTAGCCTAGTGTTAGCCGAGCATTACAGTTCTAATATGTTAAAATGGAAAATATTCTAAACAGGTAGCTCGCTACAAGTAATAGTTAGCACGACTACTGACGTGTGTGTGTGTGTGTGTGTGTGTGTGTGTGTGTGTGTGTGTGTGTGTGTCTGATTCCAGTTGGGTCTCCGGTCCCAGTGGTCCAGACTCCGTCTCCTAGCAACGAGGACATTGAGCGTCTCCATGAAGTTTATTTGCAGAGTCTGACTGAACTGTTCGAGACGCACAAACACCGCTACGGCCTGGAGGAGCACCAGCACCTCAGCTTCACATGATGCTAACAGTGCTAGCAGGATGCTAATGGGAGGCTAGCAGGATGCTAATGGGAGGCTAGCAGGATGCTAATGGGAGGCTAGCAGGAGGCAACAGGGATGCTGAGAGTTTGTTCTGTTGATTCATCTGATCGTTTCATTCAGGAAACGCATACAAATAAAATAACTTTATTTAACATAAACGTCCCAGTCAGCTGATTTGTTTTTTTTCACCCCCCCTAACAACTGCTCAAAGCGCTTTTACATCTACAGGAAACATTCACCATCACACACATCTACACACCTGCTCATCAGATACACACTCACACACATCTACACACCTGCTCATCAGATATACACTTACACACATCTACACACCTGCTCATCAGATACACACTCACACACATCTACACACCTGCTCATCAGATACACACTCACACACATCTACACACCTGCTCATCAGATAAACATCCACACACATTCACACTCCGATGCGCAGCACCGGGGGCTACTCGGGGTTCAGTGTCTGGCCCAAGGACACTTCGACAATGACTGCAGGGGCAGGGATCGAACCACCAACCCTTCCGATTGGCAGGCAACCGCTCTACCACTGAGCCACAGCCGCCCCTTATGGATGGGTGGCTGCGGATGTAGCTTACTATGTAGCATCTGTACTGTAGCTTACTATGTAGCTTGCTATGTAGTGTATATAGTTGACTATGTAGCTTACTATGTAGTGTATATAGCTGACTATGTAGCTTACTATGTAGTGTATATAGCTGACTATGTAGCTTACTATGTAGTGTATATAGTTGACTATGTAGCTTACTATGTAGTGTATATAGCTGACTATGTAGCTTACTATGTAGTGTATATAGCTGACTATGTAGCTTACTATGTAGTGTATATAGTTGACTATGTAGCTTACTATGTAGTGTATATAGCTGACTATGTAGCTTACTATGTAGTGTATATAGCTGACTATGTAGCTTACTATGTAGTGTATATAGCTGACTATGTAGCTTACTATGTAGCTTACTATGTAGTGTATATAGTTGACTATGTATCTTACTATGTAGTGTATATAGCTGACTATGTAGCTTACTATGTAGTGTATATAGCTGACTATGTAGCTTACTATGTAGTGTATATAGCTGACTATGTAGCTTACTATGTAGCTTACTATGTAGTGTATATAGTTGACTATGTATCTTACTATGTAGTGTATATAGCTGACTATGTAGCTTACTATGTAGCATACTATGTAGTGTATATAGTTGACTATGTATCTTACTATGTAGTGTATATAGCTGACTATGTAGCTTACTATGTAGTGTATATAGCTGACTATGTAGCTTACTATGTAGCATCTGTACTGTAGCTTACTATGTAGCTTACTATGTAGTGTATATAGTTGACTATGTATCTTACTATGTAGTGTATATAGCTGACTATGTAGCTTACTATGTAGTGTATATAGCTGACTATGTAGCTTACTATGTAGCTTACTATGTAGTTTATATAGCTGACTATGTAGCTTACTATGTAGTGTATATAGCTGACTATGTAGCATCAGATCAACAGCATCAAATCAATAAAATGTGATCAAGGCGAGGCAGCTTTATCTGTAGAGCACATTTCAGCAACGGGACGATTCAAAGTGCTTTACATAAAATCAGTTAAATAAAACAAGTACAAACAGTTAAAAATCCTAAGCATTAAAAAACGATAAAACACATGAATAGACAGTTAAAACACAAGAATAAAAGTTACAGTGCAGCATAAGAAATTTAAAGAAATGAGCGTTCATTTAAAGAAAGGCAGCATCAAAAAGAAAGGTCTTCAGCCTTGATTTAAAGAACTGAGAGTAGCAGCGGACCTGCAGGTTTCTGGGAGTTTATTCCAGATATGAGGAGCATAGAAACTGAAAGCTGCTTCACCCTGTTTAGTTCTGACTCTGGGGACAGAAAGTAGACCTGTCCCAGATGACCTGAGAGGTCTGGGGGGGTCATAGTGTAGTAGTAGACCTGTCCCAGATGACCTGAGAGGTCTGGGGGGGGTCATAGTGTAGTAGTAGACCTGTCCCAGATGACCTGAGAGGTCTGGGGGGTCATAGTGTAGTAGTAGACCTGTCCCAGATGACCTGAGAGGTCTGGGGGGTCATAGTGTAGTAGTAGACCTGTCCCAGATGACCTGAGAGGTCTGGGGGGGTCATAGTGTAGTAGTAGACCTGTCCCAGATGACCTGAGAGGTCTGGGGGGTCATAGTGTAGTAGTAGACCTGTCCCAGATGACCTGAGAGGTCTGGGGGGGTCATAGTGTAGTAGTAGACCTGTCCCAGATGACCTGAGAGGTCTGGGGGGGTCATAGTGTAGTAGCAGACCTGTCCCAGATGACCTGAGAGGTCTGGGGGGGTCATAGTGTAGTAGCAGACCTGTCCAGATGACCTGAGAGGTCTGGGGGGGTCATAGTGTAGTAGCGACCTGTCCCAGATGACCTGAGATGTCTGGGGGGGTCATAGTGTAGTAGCAGACCTGTCCCAGATGACCTGAGAGGTCTGGGGGGGTCATAGTGTAGTAGCAGACCTGTCCCAGATGACCTGAGAGGTCTGGGTGGTCATAGTATAGTAGTAGACCTGTCCCAGATGACCTGAGAGGTCTGGGGGGGTCATAGTGTAGTAGCAGACCTGTCCCAGATGACCTGAGAGGTCTGGGTGGTCATAGTATAGTAGTAGACCTGTCCCAGATGACCTGAGAGGCCTGGGGGGGTCATAGTGTAGTAGTAGACCTGTCCCAGATGACCTGAGAGGTCTGGGGGTCATAGTGTGGTAGTAGACCTGTCCCAGATGACCTGAGAGGTCTGGGGGGGTCATAGTGTAGTAGACCTGTCCAGATGACCTGAGAGATCTGGGGGGTTCATAGTGTAGTAGCAGACCTGTCCCAGATGACCTGAGAGGTCTGGGGGGTCATAGTGTAGTAGCAGATCTGTCCAGATGACCTGAGAGGTCTGGGGGGGTCATAGTGTAGTAGCAGATCTGTCCCAGATGACCTGAGAGGTCTGGGGGGGTCATAGTGTAGTAGCAGATCTGTCCCAGATGACCTGAGAGGTCTGGGGGGGGTCATAGTGTAGTAGTAGACCTGTCCCAGATGACCTGAGAGGTCTGGGGGGGTCATAGTGTAGTAGCAGATCAGAAATGTATTTTGGACCTAAACCGTTAAGGGATTTATAAACTAGCAAGAGTACTTTGAAATCAATTCTTTAAGACACAGGAAGCCAGTGTAAAGACTTCAGAACTGGAGTGATGTGATCCAGTCTCTTGGTCTTAGTGAGGACTGGAGTGATGTGATCCAGTCTCTTGGTCTTAGTGAGGACTGGAGGGATGTGATCCAGTCTCTTGGTCTTAGTGAGGACTGGAGGGATGTGATCCTGTCTCTTTGTCTTAGTGAGGACTGGAGTGATGTGATCCTGTCTCTTTGTCTTAGTGAGGACTGGAGTGATGTGATCCAGTCTCTTGGTCTTAGTGAGGACTGGAGGGATGTGATCCAGTCTCTTGGTCTTAGTGAGGACTGGAGGGATGTGATCCAGTCTCTTGGTCTTAGTGAGGACTGGAGTGATGTGATCCAGTCCTTGGTCTTAGTGAGGACTGGAGTGATGTGATCCAGTCTCTTGGTCTTAGTGAGGACCGAGCAGCAGCGTTCTGAATCAGCTGTAGCTGTCTGATTGATTTTTAGGGAGACCTGTAAAGACCCCGTTACAGTAGTCCAGTCTACTGAAGATGAAAGCATGGACCAGTTTTTCCAAGTCCTGTTGACACATAAGTCCTTTAACCCTTGATATGTTCTTTAGGTGATAGTAGGCTGACTTTGTAATGGTCTTAATGTGGCTGTTAAAGTCCAGGTCTGAGTCCATGACTACACCATATCATCAATAACAATACCATCTGATCAATACCATCTGATCAATACCATCTGATCAATACCATCTGATCAATACCATCAGATCAATACCATCTGATCAATACCATCTGATCAATACCATCTGATCAATAACATCAGATCAATAACATCTGATCAATACCATCTGATCAATACCATCTGATCAATAACATCAGATCAATACCATCTGATCAATACCATCTGATCAATACCATCTGATCAATAACATCAGATCAATAACATCTGATCAATACCATCTGATCAATACCATCAGATCAATAACATCTGATCAATACCATCTGATCAATACCATCTGATCAATAACATCAGATCAATAACATCAGATCAATAACATCTGATCAATACCATCAGATCAATACCATCTGATCAATACCATCTGATCAATACCATCTGATCAATACCATCAGATCAATAACATCAGATCAATAACATCTGATCAACATCTGATCAATACCATCTGATCAATACCATCTGATCAATAACATCTGATCAATACCATCTGATCAATACCATCTGATCAATACCATCAGATCAATAACATCTGATCAACATCTGATCAACATCTGATCAATAACATCAGATCAATAACATCTGATCAACATCTGATCAATACCATCTGATCAATAACATCTGATCAACATCTGATCATATATATCAAAATAAAAAACTTTATTAAACTTTATTTTTCTGTTCCTCCTCTGTCTTCACTGCGCCTGCGCCTGTATGCCGGACTCATCGCGCACGCGCAAGGCTCGTTCACGTGCAGCAGCATGTTGCCACAGAGCCGATGGAGACAGAGAAGAAGAGTTAGTTTCTGTAGCAGAAGAAGAAACGCCTGTTTAACAGAAGAGAGAAACAGAAGAAGAAGAAGTTGGAGGACTTGTGTTCAAACTTTTCGCTGTAAACTGTGCGCATGCGCCGCTTGTAGCTGTTTGTGTTGCTCTCTCCGGGTATAACGGGTATAACGGACCGATTGTGTCATCGGGCCCGCTGGTGACGTCACCGACCCCTGATCCGGAGCGCCGTGGTTGGAGCGCGCTCCCGCCGAGCACGTGCACGTGAGTGTTTGTTTACAACCATTATTCTTTATGTGAGTTTAAAGAAACAAAGAAACGAGCAAAGAAGCGCGTGAATGCAGCGCCGTGATGTGTTCATGGACATTTTGTGTGTGGGTGTGTGTTTGTGTGTTTGTGAGTGTTGTGTGTGGTGGTGTGTGTGTGTGTGTGTGGTGTGTGTGTGTGTGTGTGTGACTGAGTGTGGGTGTGTGACTGAGTGTGTGTGTGTGGTGTGTGTGTGTGTGTGTGTGTTTCTGTGAGTTTGAGTGTGTGTGTGTGTTTGTGTGTTTGTGAGTGTGTGTGTGTGGGTGTGTGTGTGTGTGTGTGTGTGGTGTGTTTCTGTGAGTTTGAGTGTGTGTGTGTGTTTGTGAGTGTGTGTGTGTGTGTGTGTGTGTGTGTGTGTTTCTGTGAGTTTGAGTGTGTGTGTGTGTTTGTGTGTTTGTGAGTGTGTGTGTGTGTGTGTGTGTGTGTGTGTGTGTGTGTGTGAGGGTGGGTGTGTGACTTTCAGTGTGGTTGCAAAAAAATATAATATATATTTATATATATACAAAATACAACAAAGGTAGTACTGCACTACTGCAGCAGTATATACAGATGAGAGTAGTATCACAAGAATGAATACAGGTTCAGGTCTCTTAGATAGTAATACACACACACACAAACACCCATATACACCACACACACACACACACACACACACACACACACATATATATACACACACCACACACACCACACATATATACACACACACACACACACACACACACATATATACACACAACACACACACACACACACACACATATATATACACACACACACACACACACACACACATATATACACACACACACACACACACACACACACACACACACACACACACACACACACCCTCCCACTGGCTCAGGTTGTGCAACAGAGTCAGAGAAACAGGAAACACAAAAAGAAAGTTAGAGACCAAAGCTGCAGGCAGACAGACAGACAGACAGACAGACAGACAGGCAGGCAGACAGAGAGACAGACAGACAGGCAGGCAGACAGAGAGACAGACAGACAGGCAGACAGACAGGCAGGCAGACAGAGAGACAGGCAGACAGACAGACAGGCAGGCAGACAGAGAGACAGGGAGACAGACAGGCAGACAGACAGACAGACAGGCAGGCAGGCAGACAGAGAGACAGACAGACAGGCAGACAGACAGACAGACAGACAGACAGACAGACAGACAGACAGGCAGACAGAGAGACAGGCAGACAGACAGACAGGCAGACAGACAGACAGACAGACAGACAGACAGACAGACAGACAGACAGGCAGACAGACAGACAGACAGACAGACAGACAGACAGACAGGCAGACAGACACGCAGACAAGCTGTGAGGTGAGACGTGTGTGTACGTGTGTGTGTGTGTGTGTCTGTCTGTCTGTCTCTGGGTGTACTTGTGCGTTTGTGTGTGTGTGTGTGTGTGTGTGTCTATCTGTCTGTCTGTGTGTGTGTGTGTGTGTGTGTGTGTGTGTGTGTGTCTGTGTGTGTGTGTGTGTCTCTATAATAACACTATTAACCTGTATGTTTGTAGCCCCGACAGCGACCCATCACAGTTGCCGGGGGAAACAGCGTTACCGTTACCATGGGGACATAACCGGACTCGGAGAGGAATCGTGTCCTGGTTCAGGTCAGAAGACTGTCATAACATCTAACTACTGTCATAACATCTAAAGACTGACATAACATCTAAAGAGTGTAATAACATCTAACGACTGACATAACATCTAAAGACTGACATAACATCTAAAGACTGTCATAACATCTAACGACTGTCATAACATCTAAAGACTGTCATAACATCTAAAGACTGACATAACATCTAAAGACTGACATAACATCTAAAGAGTGTCATAACATCTAAAGAGTGTCATAACATCTAAAGACTGACATAACATCTAAAGACTGTCATAACATCTAAAGACTGTCCTAACATCTAAAGACTGTCATAACATCTAAAGACTGTCATAACATCTAAAGACTGACATAACATCTAAAGAGTGTCATAACATCTAACGACTTTCATAACATCTAAAGACTGACATAACATCTAAAGACTGACATAACATCTAAAGACTGACATAACATCTAAAGACTGACATAACATCTAACGACTGACATAACATCTAAAGACTGACATAACATCTAAAGACTGTCATAACATCTAAAGACTGATATAACATCTAAAGACTGTCATAACATCTAAAGACTGACATAACATCTAACGACTGACATAACATCTAAAGACTGTCATAACATCTAACGACTGACATAACATCTAAAGACTGATATAACATCTAAAGACTGTCATAACATCTAAAGACTGTCATAACATCTAAAGACTGACATAACATCTAAAGACTGTCATAACATCTAAAGACTGTCATAACATCTAAAGACTGACATAACATCTAAAGACTGTCATAACATCTAAAGACTGTCATAACATCTAAAGACTGTCATAACATCTAAAGACTGATATAACATCTAAAGACTGTCATAACATCTAAAGACTGACATAACATCTAAAGACTGTCATAACATCTAAAGACTGTCATAACATCTAAAGACTGTCATAACATCTAAGGACTGTCATAACATCTAAGGACTGTCATAACATCTAAAGACTGTCATAACATCTAAAGACTGACAGAACATCTAAAGACTGACATAACATCTAAAGACTGACAGAACATCTAAAGACTGACATAACATCTAACGACTGACATAAAGATGATCTGGAAGCTACTCCTCTTGTCATAACATCTAAAGACTGTCATAACATCTAAAGACTGTCATAACATTTAAAGACTGTCCTAACATCTAAAGACTGACATAACATCTAAAGACTGTCCTAACATCTAAAGACTGACATAACATCTAAAGACTGTCCTAAAATCTAAAGACTGACATAACATCTAAAGACTGTCATAACATCTAAAGACTGTCATAACATCTAAAGACTGTCATAACATCTAAGGACTGTCATAACATCTAAAGACTGTTATAACATCTAAAGACTGACATAACATCTAAAGACTGACATAAAGATGATCTGGAAGCTACTCCTCTTGTCACAACATCTAAAGACTGTCCTAACATCTGAAGACTGATATAACATCTAACGACTGACATAACATCTGAAGACTGATATAACATCTAACGACTGTCCTAACATCTGAAGACTGATATAACATCTAACGACTGACATAACATCTAAAGACTGTCATAACATTTAAAGACTGTCCTAACATCTAAAGACTGACATAACATCTAAAGACTGTCCTAACATCTAAAGACTGACATAACATCTAACGACTGACATAACATCTAAAGACTGTCATAACATCTAAAGATAACATCTAAAGACTGTCCTAACATCTGAAGACTGATATAACATCTAAGGACTGTCATAACATCTAAAGACTGTCATAACATTTAAAGACTGTCCTAACATCTAAAGACTGTCCGAACATCTAAAGACTGACATAACATCTAAAGACTGACATAACATCTAAAGACTGTCATAACATCTAAAGACTGTCATAACATCTAAAGACTGTCATAACATCTAAAGACTGACATAACATCTAAAGAGTGTCATAACATCTTAAGACTGTCATAACATCTAAAGATAACATCTAAAGACTGTCATAACATCTAAAGACTGTCCTAACATCTAAAGACTGTCATAACATCTAAAGACTGTCATAACATCTAAAGACTGACATAACATCTAAAGACTGTCATAACATCTAAAGACTGTCATAACATCTAAAGACTGTCATAACATCTAAAGACTGTCATAACATCTAAAGACTGACATAACATCTAAAGAGTGTCATAACATCTTAAGACTGTCATAACATCTAAAGACTGTCATAACATCTAAAGACTGTCATAACATCTAAAGACTGACATAACATCTAAAGACTGTCATAACATCTAAAGACTGACATAACATCTAAAGACTGACATAACATCTAAAGACTGACATAACATCTAAAGACTGACATAACATCTAAAGACTGACATCATTAACAAGTTATTCTTTTTGTTTTTCAGTGTGTGTGTCTGTGTGTGTGTGTGTGTGTGTGTGTGTGTGAGGATGAGTGCATTTAAAAAGAGGAGTAGCTTCCAGATCACCAGCGTGACTTCAGACCTCATCCAATCAGCTGCGAGCGTGGCTCAGGGAAGCTCCTCCCAGCCGACCACGCCCTGTCTGAAGAGGAGGTACGGCTCCCATGATGCAACGGGGCAGGGCTCCAGGTTCCGGGTGGTGCGGTTGGCGGCGGCCGGCGGGCGTGGACAGACGAGTCGGCGCGGCCGCTGGACATGCACCGACGTCATGGAGACGCAGGACGGGTGCAGCCGCGTCATGGACTCCATGAGACACGCCCACTCGCTGGAGTCCCTGGAGCTGATTGGCCGGGACGCTGACGGGGGCGGAGCCTACTCTCAGGTACTAATGTGATATGTGTGTATATGTGTATTATGTGTGATGTCTGTCTGTCTGTCTCAGCTGAAGGTGTGTTCACTGTCTTCTTATGTAATAATAATCAGCACTACATGCTGGAGCCAATCAGAGGCGGCGTCCACTCTCAGCAGCCAATCAGAGGCTTCAGGGCAGGGCCCCCCCCAACCCCTCCGGGCCCAAACGTCCGTATCCTGGCAACGCCTGGGTTTGACTTTGCCCCTCCTCCGCCGTTGCCCCGCCCCCGAAACATCCCCCCGCCTCTACGTCTGGACGTGGACTCTGCAGGACGGGTGAGACGCATTCCTATTGGTCAACAAGCAGCTTCACTACGTCCTGATTGGGTTAGATTCCTGATATCAGAGGTCGTTCAGGTTATTATGAGATTGTCAGAGAACTCACATGATCACATGATCAAATGATCACATGATCAAATGATCACATGATCAAATGCTAACAAGTCAGCATGCATGAGTATGTGTGTGTGTGATTGTGTTATCTACCTGTCGGACAGGTCGGTTATCTACCTGTCGGACAGGTCGGTTATCTACCTGTCGGACAGGCCGGTTATCTACCTGTCGGACAGGCCGTTATCTACCTGTCGGACAGGCCGGTTATCTACCTGTCGGACAGGTCGGTTATCTACCTGTCGGACAGGTCGGTTATCTACCTGTCGGACAGGCCGGTTATCTACCTGTCGGACAGGCCGGTTATCTACCTGTCGGACAGGTCGGTTATCTACCTGTCGGACAGGTCGGTTATCTACCTGTCGGACAGGTCGGTTATCTACCTGTCGGACAGGTCGGTTATCTACCTGTCGGACAGGTCAG
The DNA here is from genome assembly GCF_008692095.1 of Etheostoma spectabile. Classification (NCBI taxonomy): domain Eukaryota; kingdom Metazoa; phylum Chordata; class Actinopteri; order Perciformes; family Percidae; genus Etheostoma; species Etheostoma spectabile. Next base: position 23,306 of record NW_022603465.1, read on the forward strand.
TTATTTACCTGGTCGGTTATCTACCTGTCGGACAGGTCGGTTATCTACTTGTCGGACAGGCCGGTTATTTACCTGGTTGGTTATCTACCTGTCGGACAGGTCGGTTATCTACCTGTCGGACGGGTTCCTTATCTACCCATCGGACAATATTATATCTCTTATCTTATTATCTTATTATTATAATGCAAATTCCTTTTTCCACCCGTGTCCTGAATGCAGCATGTTTCTATTGGAAGACTAGCCGCTGACCTGTCTGTCTCGCTGCCAGTCTGTCCTCAGGCTGTCTCACTCTCAGCCCTGCTCCCCCCCCGCCGGACCATACCATCCCGGTCTGACCCCTGACCTCCCTCCAGCTGCCTTCAGTCTGGACCAAACCATCTTCAACCTGCCGGGGGATGACAGGTAATACCAATATGTTACTTATACACAGAAAACTTGATACTACACACAGAACACATGATACTACACACAGAACACATGATACTACACACAGAACACATGATACTACACGCAGAAAACATGATACTACACGCACAAAACATGATACACGTACAAAACGTGATACTACACGCAGAACACGTGATACTGCACGCACAAAACATGATACACGCACAAAACGTGATACTACACGCAGAACACATGATACTACACGCAGAACTCATGATACTGCACGCACAAAACATGATACACGTACAAAACATGATACTATACGCAGAACTCATGATACTGCATGCACAAAACATGATACACGCACAAAACGAAGTGATTCTACATGCAGAACACATGATACACGCAGAAAACGTGATACTACACGCAGAAAACGTGATACTACACGCAGAAAACGTGATACACGCACAAAACGTGATAATACACGCAGAACACTTGATACTACACGCACAAAAGGTGATACACGCACAAAACGTGATACACGCACAAAACGTGATACTACATGCAGAACATGTGATACTACACGCACAAAATGTGATACTACACGCAGAACACATGACACTACACGCGGAAAACATGATACTATACGCACAAAACGTGATACTACACGCAGAAAACATGATACTACACGCACAAAACGTGATACTACACGCAGAACACGCGATACTGCACGTACAAAACGTGATACTGCACGCACAAAACATGATACTACACGCAGAACACATGATACTACACACAGAACACATGATACTACACACAGAACACATGATATTCCCTGCAGAACACATAATACTACACGCAGAACATGTGATATTACACGCAGAACACATGATACTACATGCAGAACTTGTGATACTACACGCAGAAAACATGATACTACTAACAGAAAACATGATACTGTACGCACTAAACGTGATACTGCACACAGAACACATGATACTGCACGCAGAAAACATGATACTGCACCCACAAAACGTGATACTGCAAACAGAACACATGATATTACATGCAGAAAACATGATACTACACCCAGAACACATGATACTACACACAGAACACATGATACTACACCCAGAACACATGATACTACACACAGAACACATGATACTGCACGCAGAAAACATGATACTGCACCCACAAAATGTGATACTGCAAACAGAACACATGATATTACATGCAGAAAACATGATACTACACCCAGAACACATGATACTACACACAGAACACATGATACTACACCCAGAACACATGATACTACACACAGAACACATGATACTGCACGCAGAAAACATGATACTGCACCCACAAAATGTGATACTGCAAACAGAACACATGATATTACATGCAGAAAACATGATACTACACCCAGAACACATGATACTACACCCAGAACACATGATACTACACACAGAACACATGATACTACACACAGAACACATGATACTACACACAGAACACATGATACTACACGCAGAACACATGATACTGCACGCACAAAACATGATACTGCACCCACAAAATGTGATACTGCAAACAGAACACATGATATTACATGCAGAAAACATGATACTACACCCAGAACACATGATACTACACACAGAACACATGATACTACACCCAGAACACATGATACTACACCCAGAACACATGATACTACACACAGAACACATGATACTACACCCAGAACACATGATACTACACACAGAACACATGATACTACACACAGAAAACATGATACTACACACAGAACACGTGATACTACACACAGAAAACATGATACTACACCCAGAACACATGATACTACACACAGAACACGTGATACTACACACAGAACACATGATACTACACACAGAACACGTGATACTACACACAGAATCATTCATTGTTTGCAGACTACTGAGTTTAAATCCTCAGAAGAACGAGTGAACGAATGAATGAAGCTTTGTTTTGCCCCCCCCCCCATCCCCCCTTTGAGTGGGCCGGAGGAGAATTCCTCTGCAGAGTTTCTATTGGCCTTGAGAGAGAGTGGGCGGGGACTGGAATGTGACAGCAGCCAATCAGATAGCAGAGAGAGTGTGGCAGAGACCTGATGTCTCTCACTCAGAGTTCAAAGAGTTTTAAAGTCAACATCTGGACGTCCTGAGACAGCTGCTGCGGTTTGGACGAGAGTCTCGCGGACCCTAAAGAACCAGAGGACTCACAGAGGAACCAGCCAATCACAGGACATCATGGGACAAAAGACTGAGGAACATTAACGAGAGACTGGAGTCTTAGATCGTAACAAGAGACATTAGACCTTAACAAGACCATTAGACCTTAACGTGAGACATTAGACCTTAACAAGAGACATTAGACCTTAACAAGAGACTTTAGACCTTAACAAGAGACGTTAGACCTTAACAAGAGACGTTAGACCTTAACGTGAGACGTTAGACCTTAACAAGAGACATTAGACCTTAACAAGAGACATTAGACCTTAACAAGAGACATTAGACCTTAACAAGAGACATTATACCTTAACAAGAGACTTTAGACCTTAAAAAGAGACGTTAGACCTTAACAAGAGACGTTAGACCTTAACGTGAGACGTTAGACCTTAACAAGAGACATTAGACCTTAACAAGAGACATTAGACCTTAACAAGAGACGTTAGACCTTAACAAGAGACATTAGACCTTAACAAGAGACTTTAGACCTTAACAAGAGACGTTAGACCTTAACGTGAGACGTTAGACCTTAACAAGAGACATTAGACCTTAACAAGAGACATTAGACCTTAACAAGAGACATTAGACCTTAACAAGAGACATTAGACCTTAACAAGAGACGTTAGACCTTAACAAGAGACATTAGACCTTAACAAGAGACGTTAGACCTTAACAAGAGACATTAGACCTTAACAAGAGACATTAGACCTTAACAAGAGACATTAGACCTTAACAAGAGACGTTAGACCTTAACAAGAGACGTTAGACCTTAACAAGACCATTAGACCTTAACAAGAGACGTTAGACCTTAACAAGAGACATTAGACCTTAATGAGGCAGGTTCCTGCAGTTTGTAACTGGGCTGTGATTGGCTGGCAGGTTCCTGCAGTTTGTAACTGGGCTGTGATTGGCTGGCAGGTTCCTGCAGTCTGTATCTGAGCTGTGATTGGCCGGCAGGTTCCTGCAGTCTGTATCTGGGCTGTTATTGGCCGACAGGTTCCTGCAGTTTGTAACTGGGCTGTGATTGGCCGGCAGGTTCCTGCAGTCTGTAACTGATCTGTGATTGGCCGGCAGGTTCTTGCAGTCTGTATCTGGGCTGTTATTGGCCGGCAGGTTCCTGCAGTCTTTATCTGGGCTGTTATTGGCTGGCAGGTTCCTGCAGTCTGTAACTGATCTGTGATTGGCCGGCAGGTTCCTGCAGTCTGTATCTGGGCTGTGATTGGCTGGCAGGTTCCTGCAGTCTGTGTTTGAGCTGTGATAGGCCGGCAGGTTCCTGCAGTCTGTATCTGGGCTGTGATTGGCTGGCAGGTTCCTGCAGTCTGTATCTGAGCTGTAATTGGCTGGCAGGTTCCTGCAGTCTGTATTTGAGCTGTGATAGGCCGGCAGGTTCCTGCAGTCTGTATCTGGGCTGTGATTGGCCGGCAGGTTCCTGCAGTCTGTATCTGAGCTGTGATTGGCCGGCAGAGAATGTTTTCCGGGCGCAAGCCAGCGTCTCCAAACTCTGACCACGCCCCGTGTCCCCATCTGCAGCGGCGCCCCCCATCCACCCCACCCCTCCCCCTAAGGACTTTGCAGCTCGTTGCTATGCAACCAGAGACACCTGTGGGGGCCCCTGTGATGCTGCGGGACCGTAGAAGTGTCAGAGGTCACGTGCCAGGTGTCAGGGACTCATGGCCGAAGACGCGTCAGCGTTCACGGCCGGCCCCACCCGCTAGAACCACGGACCAATCACAGCTGGCCCCACCCGCAAGAACCACGGACCAATCACAGCTGGCCCCACCCGCAAGAACCACGGACCAATCACAGCTGGCCCCACCTGCAAGAACCACTTACCAATCACAGCAGGCCCCACCCGCTAGAACCTCGGACCAATCACAGCTGGCCCCACTCCCTAGCACCACGGGTCAGTCACGACCAGCCACGCCCCCTAGCACCACTGACCAATCAGTGGCGGCCCCGTTGCCCGGGGGGCGGGGCTCCGAAGGATCCATAACATCACTGCTGCTGTTCTGCCATAGGTAACCATGGCAACAGGGTAAAAGGGGTGGGCTCTTCCTGAAGAGTATCAGCGTTTTGATTTAGTTTCTCAAAGACAAGTTACAATGTCTGTCTGTCTGTAACTCACCTGTCTGCCTGTCTGTCGGTCTGTCTGTTTGTATCTCACCTTTCTGTCTGTCGGTCTGTATCTCACCTGTCTGTTGGTCTGTCTGTATCTCACCTGTCTGTATCTCACCTTTCTGTCTGTCGGTCTGTCTGTATCTCACCTGTCTGTATCTCACCTTTCTGTCTGTCTGTCTGTCTGTATCTCACCTGTCTGTTGGTCTGTCTGTATCTCACCTGTCTGTATCTCACCTGTTTGTATCTCACCTGTCTGTCTGTCTGTCTGTCTGTCTGTATCTCACCTTTCTGTCTGTCTGTCTGTCTGTATCTCCCCTGTCTGTATCTCCCCTGTCTGTATCTCCCCTGTCTGTATCTCACCTGTCTGTATCTAACCTGTCTGTATCTCACCTGTCTGTATCTCACCTTTCTGTCTGTCGGTCTGTCTGTATCTCACCTGTCTGTATCTCACCTTTCTGTCTGTCAGTCTGTCTGTATCTCACCTTTCTGTCTGTCAGTCTGTCTGTATCTCACCTGTCTGTATCTCACCTGTCTGTCTGTATCTCACCTGTCTGTATCTCACCTGTCTGTCTGTCAGTCTGTCTGTATCTCACCTTTCTGTCTGTCGGTCTGTCTGTATCTCACCTGTCTGTATCTCACCTGTCTGTCTGTCAGTCTGTCTGTATCTCACCTTTCTGTCTGTCGGTCTGTCTGTATCTCACCTGTCTGTATCTCACCTTTCTGTCTGTCAGTCTGTCTGTATCTCACCTGTCTGTATCTCACCTTTCTGTCTGTCAGTCTGTCTGTATCTCACCTTTCTGTCTGTCAGTCTGTCTGTATCTCACCTGTCTGTATCTCACCTTTCAGTAGTTCCAGTAACAGTCTGATTGCCATTGACAACAAAATTGAACAAGCCATGGTGAGTTAGAATTCTACTCAAGTTTCTTGAAGTTTGTTGAAAGTCAGTCAGACGTCAGTCAGTCAGACGTCAGTCAGATGTCAGTCAGTCAGTCAGACGTCAGTCAGACGTCAGTCAGACGTCAGTCAGATGTCAGTCAGTCAGACGTCAGTCAGTCAGATGTCAGTCAGATGTCAGTCAGTCAGACGTCAGTCAGTCAGACGTCAGTCAGACGTCATTCAGTCAGACGTCAGTCAGTCAGACGTCAGTCAGATGTCAGTCAGATGTCAGTCAGACGTCAGTCAGTCGGACGTCAGTCAGTCGGACGTCAGTCAGACGTCAGTTGGACGTCAGTCAGTCAGACGTCAGTCAGACGTCAGTCAGTCAGACGTCAGTCAGACGTCATTCAGTCAGACGTCAGTCAGTCAGACGTCAGTCAGATGTCAGTCAGATGTCAGTCAGACGTCAGTCAGTCGGACGTCAGTCAGTCGGACGTCAGTCAGTCGGACGTCAGTCGGACGTCAGTCAGTCGGACGTCAGTCAGACGTCAGTTGGACGTCAGTCAGTCAGATGTCAGTCAGTCGGACGTCAGTCAGTCAGACGTCAGTCGGACGTCAGTCGGACGTCAGTCAGTCAGACGTCAGTCAATCAGACGTCAGTCAGACGTCAGACAGACGTCAGTCAGACGTCAGACAGTCAGATGTCAGTCAGACGTCAGTCAGTCAGACGTCAGTCAGATGTCAGACAGTCAGATGTCAGTCAGATGTCAGTCAGACGTCAGTCAGACAGTCAGATGTCAGTCAGACGTCAGTCAGACGTCAGTCAGTCAGACGTCAGTCAGACGTCAGTCAGTCAGACGTCAGTCAGACATCAGTCAGATGTCAGTCAGTCAGACGTCAGTCGGACGTGAGTCAGTCAGACGTCAGTCAGTCGGACGTTTTTCTGATTATTTTCTGATTATTTTTTTCTGACATTTTGACTATGTTTTTTAATGTGATAATTAACTCTAACCCAAATGCTTTGTGCAGGACCTGGTGAAGAGTCACCTGATGCTGGCGGTCCGAGAGGAGGTGGAGCTCCTCAGGGACCAGATCAGAGACCTGCAGGAGAAGAACCAGCAGCTGCAGAGAGAAAACCACATCCTGAGAACTCTTACACACAATCTACACAACACATAACACACACAATCTACTCAACACACACAATCTACTCAACACATAACACACACAACACATAACACACACAATCTACACAACACATAACACACACAATCTACACAACACATAACACACAAATACAATTTACACAACACATAACACATACAATCTACGCAACACATAGTACACACACAACACAAAACACAACCCACACAATCTAAACAACACCCCCCCCCCTCCCTTAAGCGGGAATGAATTTAACAGCTGATGATCAGACTAACAAGGACTCTGGAAACCATGGCAACAGACTGTCAATGGAGAAGTTCTACGTAGAGATGAAGATGATGATGAAGATGATGATGATGATAGAGAGGAGTTTCTAATAAATTAATAATGTTAACCACAGAACATGCAGAGTTTATTACACACACACACACACACACACAGATATTATAAACAAGAACAGAACTGAACTTCCTGCCATTGGTCTCAGCGTGTCCTTCTCCAACGTGAGGTGTCCCTCAGGGATCATCGCTGGGGTGTCTCTCATTCTCCGTCTTCTCAATGTCCTCAAGTTAGGTCAGATTGTTCTATACATTTATACGCTGATGACACCGTGATTTATACGCTGATGACACCGTGATTTATACGCTGATGACACCGTGATTTATACGCTGATGACACCATGATTTATACGCTGATGACACCGTGATTTATACCGTGATTTATAGGCTGATGACACCGTGATTTATAGACTGATGACACCGTGATTTATACGCTGATGACACCGTGATTTATACGCTGATGACACCGTGATTTATAGGCTGATGACACCGTGATTTATAGACTGATGACACCGTGATTTATAGGCTGATGACACCGTGATTTATACGCTGATGACACCGTGATTTATAGGCTGATGACACCGCGATTTATAGACTGATGACACCGTGATTTATACGCTGATGACACCGTGATTTATAGGCTGATGACACCGTGATTTATACGCTGATGACACCGTGATTTATAGGCTGATGACACCGTGATTTATAAACTGATGACACCGTGATTTATAACGTGATTTATACGCTGATGACACCGTGATTTATAGGCTGATGACACCGTGATGTACACGTCTGATACTATATCTACAGAACCATCTTCACTCGTTATGTAAGAAAACAATCGCACGGGATCAGACTAACCTGTTAATTACCTTCTTAGATAGCCCCCTCAATCACTGGGCCTCTGCTTTGACAGCTTGTTACAGGGAAGTGGAATCAAGACCCAATAGCCGAGATGAGACAGGCAGGTAAACAAGAGTCCAGGGAAAACACAGGGAACAACAACAAAACAGCCAAATCCAAAAAGGGTCCAGGGAAAAAGACAAGACAAAAACACAGCGTGCAAAGGCAGGGAAGACCTTCCGGGGACACACAGGCCACGGGAACAGGAACAGACATGGACCGCTCCATCAGGATGACGCACGGCACTGCACCAAGAGACAAGACAACCTGACACGGGACAAAGGGGACACAGAGGTTAAATACAGGAGGTAGCCAAGGTGAATCACATCAGGGTGGGGCAGGACCATCAGACAGATAGGAAGTAAAACTAGAGACAAGACTTCAAAATAAAACAGGAAAAAGAACATACACTCACAGTGGAACACAGGACAGAGACTACCAAACCAGGGGGGACACTAAGACACCAGACCAGGAGGACACTAAGACAGAAGACCAGGAGGACACTAAGACACCAGACCAGGAGGACACTAATAAACAAGACCAGGAGACAAGACAGGACCAAAAATCCAGTGCATTGCTACTTTTTGGTGTAACTGTTTGTCTGATTTCTCTAAGTTTTCTGTTATTTCTCTTATCTTTTTTGTTTGTATGAACTATTCATACATTTCTGTTCTGATCATTTCTAATACTGGCGATGTCTGTGTGTGTGTGTGTGCGTGTGTGTGTGTGTGTGTGTGTGTGTGTGTGAAGGTGGGACTAACCAGGATCAGACCATATCCGAGTACTGTGTGATTTCTGAGACAGAGTGAGAGCTCCTGTCTCCTCCTCTCTCTGCAGCAGCTCTAGGAGGCTGCTGGCCCTTTAAGAGAGAAAGAGGATGAGCTGGGAGGCTGCTGGCCCTTTAAGAGAGGAAGAGGATGAGCTGGGAGGCTGCTGGCCCTTTAAGAGAGGAAGAGGATGAGCTAACACCCCCCCCCCCCCCCCTCCTCTTCCAGCACATTGTTCTACAGCGCCCGGCGAGCAGCAGCTTCCCTCTGATACTGCTACCGGCTACAGGGAGAGACAGGGAGACAGACAGGCAGAGAGAGAGACAGACAGACAGACAGAGAGACTGATATAGAGACAGACAGGCAGGCAGAGAG